>NW_026938556.1:0-8567 GCF_032062105.1 Saccostrea cuccullata | reverse complement strand
TTTTTGCCCCATTTTATTAAACTGTGTCAGACTCTGACATTCACCATAAAGTTGTTCCAACCATTCACCATTTTGAATTTAACTTGTTTACAAAGAAACTGTTTCACTAAAATAAAAAAAGTATCTAAAAACTTGACCTTGACCTCACTATTTTTAGCTCCACTGAGAGACCAGAAGAGCTTATGCAATAGTAATGTTTCACTCGTCCATCCGTCTGTCAGTCTGCAAACAATTTTTCAAAATGCTACTCCTCCTACAAATTTGGTCTGATTTCAATATAACTTGGCACACAAGTAGACTACACTAATATACATAATTAGGTCTTTCCACCTTTCTGTGGAAAGACCTCTTGAAATGCTTATGTTTATTAGGTCTTTCCACCTTTCTGTGGAAAGACCTATTGATATTCTTCTGTTTATTATTCTTTTTTCTTTTTTTTTTTATTATTTTTCCGCCGCATGTTTTTTTGTTTGAAGATATATCGAAAAGATTTATAGTTCATAGGAATGTACTCCGTAAAAGATGTTTGCAGTTGACTCTGCGTAAATGAACCTTAACCGCTTTCGAAGTTATTGCCCCTTTCGCAAGAAATGCTTGTTATCGCTACTCCTCAGAAACCATAAACCGCAGAGGTATGAAACCTTCATGAATGTCTTCGACTAATTTAGTGGACTCTTCAATCTATTCATTGCGAAAGTATTCGGTGACCCCTTCAATGAGTTATTGCCCCTGAAACTTTTTGAATTTTACAAATAATTAAAAATTTTCAAAACAAGTAGTCGTAGAGACATGGGACCAATTCCATAAGATTTATTGACCTTTGACCTTAAAATTCATGTTAAGGTCAAAGGTCAAGGTCATTCCAAAAATGAGAAAAATTAGCTCTTTTTGTATCTCTTTTGTCTTTTACCATATACTTAATGTCTATGCATCATTTATATGTACTCTAAAAACTGTTTCAAAGATTTCATTCTTGTCCCCTAAAATTAAAACTTTTAAAAGTTATTGCCCCTTGTGCGAAAAACCTTGTTATCACTACTCCTCTGAAACCGTAGACTGTAGAGACACCAAACCTTTACTAATGTCTTAAAGGTCTTTAGACCTAACTTCATAATATAAGTGCAAAAGATTCTGATGACCCCTTATATGAGTTATTGCCCTTTAACTTCTTTATACTTACTATTAAACCTTGTATCTTGAAAACTATAAATGGTAGAAGCATGGGGTTAATTGCAGTGTGACTCTTGACCTTTGACCTTGAATATTTTTTCAAGGTCAAAGGTCAAGGTCATTCCAAAAATGAGAAATTAAGCTCTTTTTATATATCTTTTGTCTTTTAACATATGCAATCAATCTTTGCATCATTAATATGTACTCTGCAATCTATTTCAAAGATTTCATTCTTGTTCCCCAAGATTGACCCTATCAAAAGTTATTGCCCCTTATGCGAAAAACATTCTTATCGCTACTACTTCAAAACCGTAGACCGTAGAGGCATGAAACCTTCACTAATGTCTTAGGGGTCTTTTGGCACACCTTCATTGTATAAGTACTAAAGGATCAAATGACCCCTTATATGAGTTATTGCCCTTTAACTTCTTTGCACTTAATATTTAAACTTATAACTATAGAACTAAAATTCGTAGAGGCATGGGATCAATTGCATTGTGACCCTTGACCTTTGACCTTGAAGATCTGATCAAGGTCAAAGGTCAAGGTCATTTCACAAAAAAAAAAATTTAATTTTCATTTTCTTTTTTTAAGCCATTTCCCTTAAAATTAAATTAGAGAGTGAAATATAAAACTAAAAAATTTAAAAAGGTGGAAAGACCTCTTATTGTTCTGTGAACAATAAGTCTCCTAGTGTTTATTATTATTCTTCTTCTTTTTCTTCCCGGACTTTTGAAACCGCAAGACTTATCGAAAAACTTTATAGTTCATGAAACTGGATATCAAAAGTTATTCTGAAAAACGACAGCCCTTGTTTAAACTTTGACCCCTTTCGAAGTTATTTCCCTTTACGCAAGAAATGCTTGTTATCGCTACTCCTCCGAAACCGTAGACCGTATAGACACCAAACCTTCACTAAAGTCTCTGACTAATTGAGAGGACTCTGGAATCTATTCATTGCGAAAGTATTCGGTGACTCCTTCAATGAGTTATTGCCCCTGAAACTTTTTGAATTTTAGAAATTATTAAAAATTTTCAAAACGAGAAGTGATAGAGACATGGGACCAACTGCATAAGATTCATTAACCATTGAGGTTAAAATTCATGTAAAGGTCAAAGGTCAAGGTCATTCCAAAATTGAGAAATTGAGCTCTTTATATCTTTTTTGTCTCTTAACATATACAAACTGGCTTAGCATCATTAATATGTACTCTTAAAACTATTTTAAAGATTCAACTCGTATTCCGTAAGATTGACTCTATTAAAAGTTATCGCCCTTTGTGCGGAAAACCTTCTTATCGCTACTACTGCGAAACCATAAACCGTACAAATATGAAACCTTCACTAAAGTCTTCGACTAATTGAGAGAATTCTGGAATCTATTCATTGCAAAAGTCTTCGTTGACTTCTTCAATGAGTTACTGCCCCTGAAACTTTTTGAATTTTAGAAATAATTAAAAATTTTCAAAACGAGAAGTGATAGAGACATGGGACCAACTGCATAAGATTTATTTACCTTTGAGGTTAAAATTCATGTAAAGGTAAAAGGTCAAGGTCATTCCAAAATTGAGAAATTAAGCTCTTTTTATATCTTTTTTGTCTCTTAACATAAAGAAACTGTCTTAGCATCATTAATATGTACTCTTAAAACTATTTGAAATATTCAATTCGTATTCTGTAAGATTAACCCTATTAAAAGTTATCGCCCTTTGTGCGGAAAACCTTGTTATCGCTACTACTTCTAAACCGTAAACCGTACAAATATGAAACCTTCACTTAAGTCTTCGACTAATTGAGAGGGTTCTGGAATTTATTCATTGTGAAAGTATTTGGTGACTCCTTCAATGGGTTATTGCCCTTGAAAGTCTCTGATTTTTACAAATAATTAAAAATTTTCAAAACGAGAAGGTATAGAGACATGAGCCCAACTGCATAAGATTCATTGAGCTTTGAGCTTAAAATTCATGTAAAGGTCAAAGGTCAAGGTCATTCCAAAACTGAGAAATTTAGCTCTTTTTATATCTCTTTTGTCTTTAAACATATACTTAATGTCTATGCATCATTAATATGTACTCTTAAAACTGTTTCAAAGATTTCACTCTTGTCCCCTAATATTAACCGTTTTAAAAGTTATTGCCCCTTGTGCGGAAAACCTTGTTATCGCACCTCCTCCGAAACTGTAGACTGTAGAGACACCAAACCTTCACTAATGTCTTAAGAGTCTTACTTCACTGTATAAGTACAAAAGGATCTGATGACCCCTTATATGAGTTATTGCCCTTTAACTCTCTTTGTACGTACTTATTTAACCTTATAACTTGAAAAGTATAAGTCGTAGAAGCATGGGGTCAATTGCATTGTGACCCTTGACCTTTGACCTTGAATATTTTGTCAAGGTCAAAGGTCAAGGTCATTCCAAAAATTAGAAATTAAGTTCTTTTTATATCTCTTTTGTCTTTTAACATATGCAAACAGTCTTTGCATCATTATTATGCACTCTTAAAACTATTTCAAAGATTTCATTCTTCTTCCCCAAGATTGATCCTATCAAAAGTTATTGCCCCTTATGCGAAAAACATTGTTATCGCTACTACTTCATAACTGTAGACCGTAAAGGCTTGAAACCTTAACTAATGTCATAAGGGTCTTTAGACCTAACTTCACTGTATAATGCAAAAGAATCTGATAACCCCGTATACGAGTTATTGCCCTTTAACTTCTTTATACTTACTACTAAACCTTGTATCTTGAAAACTGTAAATGTTAGAAGCATGGGGTCAATTGCGTTGTGACCCTTGACCTTTGACCTTGAATATTTTGTCAAGGTCAAAGGTCAAGGTCATTCCGAACATTAGAAATTAAGCTCTTTTTATATTTTTTTTGTCTCTTAACATATGCAAACAGTCTTTGCATCATTAATATGTACTCTTAAAACTTTTCAAAGATTTCTTTAGGCACACTTTCATTGAATAAGTACTAAAGGATTTAATGACCCCCTATATGAGTTATTACCCTTTAACTTCTTTGCACTTAATATTTAAACTTATCTTATAACTATAGAACTAAAAATCATTGAGGCATGGGGTCAATTGCAATGTGACCCTTGACCTTTGACCTTGAAGATCTGATCAAGGTCAAAGGTCAAGGTCATTTCAAAAAAAAAAAATTATAAAATTTTCATTTTCTTTTTTTAAGCCATTTCCCTTAAAATTAAATTAGAGAGTAAAATATAAAACTATAAGAAATTTAAAAAGGTGGAAAGACCTCTTATTGTTCTGTGAACAATAAGTCTCCTAGTTATTATTATTTTTCTTCCCGGACTTTTGAAACCGCAAGACTTATCGAAAAACTTTATAGTTCATGATATTGTATATTAAAAGTTATTCTGAAAAACGACCCCCCATGTTTGAACTTTGACCGCTTTCTAAGTTATTGCCCCTTTCGCTAGAAATGCTTGTTATCGCTACTCCTTCGAAACTGTAAACTGTAGAAATATGAAACCTTCACTAAAGTCTTCGACTAATTGAGAGGACTCTGGAATCTATTCATTGCAAAAGTATTCGGTGACCCCTTCAATGAGTTTTAGCCCCTGAAACTTTTTGAATTCTACAAATAATTAAAAATTTTCAAAACAACAAGTCGTAGAGACATTGGGCCAACTGCATAAGATTCATTGACCTTTGACCTTAAAATTCATGTAAAGGTCAAAGGTCAAGGTCATTCCAAAAATGAGAAATTTAGCTCTTTTTATATCTCTTTTGTCTTTTAACATATACTTAATGTCTATGCATCACTGATATGTACTCTTAAAACTGTTCCAAAGATTTCATTCTTGTCCCCAAACAAAAACCCCTTTAAAAGTTATTGCCCCTTGTGCTAAAAACCTTGTTATCGCTACTTTTCCGAAACCGTAGATGGTAGAGACACCAAACCTTCACTAATGTCTTAAGGGTCTTAAGGCATAACTTCACTATATAAGTGGAAAAGGATCTGATGAACTCTTATATGAGTTATTGCCCTTTAACTTCTTTGTACTTACTATTAAACCTAATAACTTGCATTCTATAAGTCGTAGAAGCATGGGGTCAATTGCATTGTGACCTTTGACCTTGAATTTTGTAAGGTCAAAGGTCAAGGTCATTCATTTTTTTTTTTAATTTTCATTTTTTCTTTACTTCAAGAGAGTTTTGGTTTCTTTTTTATGGAATTTAATGTTTAGGAGTCAGATATAAAACAAATTTGAAATTCAAAGAAGGTGGAAAGACCTCTTATTGTTCTGTGAACAATAAGTCTCCTAGTTCTGTTTATCGGTTTTTGAATTCGATGAAAATGTTGCAACTACTCTCCCTACAGTTTTGGTCTGATTTGAATATAACTTGGCACACAATAGCTTCCAATGGGGAGATAAATATAATGAATTAATGAAAAATTAATGGCATCTTTTAAAAATCTTCTCAATAACCACTGGGCCAGGAAAGATGAAACTCGTGTGTAGTCATCCTCAAGTAGTGTAGATTCAAGTTTCTTCAAATCATGACCCCCGGGGGTAGGGCGGGGCCACAATGGTTGATCAAAGTGGCAATCTTGTTGTATATTAATGAGAAATATTAAAACTTTTATCCAGAAAAATAATTTTATTCAGAGTAGAAATATTGGAAACATGTCGAACATGTCTACTCTGAATTTTCTGGATGATAAAGATCCCTCCCTGCTCAAAGGCCGATAAGTAATATTTTTCAGTATTAATATTTTTCATTTATACACAACGAGATTGCCACTTTTCCTATGGATTAAGAATAAAATTAATTTGTGAAAGTGTAAGGATGTATCAATCAAACCCGCCAAAAAATTTGAAAGTTTAATATCTTTTATTTGAAATAAAATTTTTATTTAATTTTTGTGTGAAATGCTAGTAAAATATATAAGTCGTAATTTTATAGAGAAAATGATAACTTCAAATATGTGTCCAAGTACCTTTAAGAACAGCCATGATTGATGATATTTATATTGAAGTATGCTGCAATCTCACATGCTGTAGATTCAAGTTGTTAAAAAACATGACCCCCCTGGGCAGGGTGGTGCCACAATGGATGATGAAAGTTTAACATAGAAATATATAGGTAAAATCTAAAAAAAATCTTCTCCTCAAGATTAATGAAGACATTATTGATCATATTTACATAGATTGATTGAATGTTGTTTAACATCCCTCTAAAAAAATTTCACTTGCTGGTAGAGAGCAACAAATTTTGACCTATACTTGGCACTCAGGACCATTGAGCAGTAAGGGACCTTTTTCGTGCCAGCACCTACTGCGACACGGGACCTCGGTCTTGTTTTAAGGACTGTTCTCCACGTCCCACTGTGGGATTCGTACTTGGACGCAAGGATCGACTCTAGAGTAGATGCCCTAACCACTGTGCCACATGGGCAACAATATTTATATGGAGGCATCTGCAGTTAGTGTAGATTTAAGTTTGTACAAATCATGACCCCGGGGATAGGGTGGTTCCAAAATAAACGATCAAAGTTTAACAAAGGGAAAAATCTTTAATAATCTTCTTCTTAGGCCATAATAAAAAAAAACTCCTAGATTCTCATCCAAATTTTTCCAAAGAAAAAAAATTGAGGCGGGCAGGCGGCATTTATTTTCTTATATTTCCATTTTTGCAAATTTTTTATTGACCTGGTCAATCAGTATAAATTATTTTTATTTATACAAAATTTTATTCACACAAAGTGAATAGGATCAGGCAGCAGGCAAAGCCTATTTTAGTCACTAAATCGATGTAGAGTTATCTATAATACCGGAGTAATAGTCATAGTAAAGGTCCCTTTATCTCTTACTTCACATCATCACCAACATTTTACATCCAATGACCCTTATTTAATACATTACAGCAATTACCATTCTTTTCAGCTTTCAAAATCATGCCAACATTTGCGGGATTCTACGAAAGTAAAATGATAATTAAATACTGATCTGCTCGTCAGAACGTTTATCAAAATTTAACACATTTGTAGATTTCAAAACAAAAATTTTTAACATTAAAAAAAAATTGATACATACATGTGTGTGTGTGTGTGTGTGTGTGTGTGTGTGTGTGTGCCTAATTTACTGGGACAGGCAGGGATGAGAATATAGGAATATTTCTATTATGGTCTTAAGAACACCAAAGGAATGATTGTTCATATTTATGTGTTAGCATCCTAAAGTGGTGTAGATTCTAATTTGTTCAAATCATGACCCTTAGGGGTAGGTTGGAGCTACAATGAACAATGAGTTAGCGGCTTACATTTGCCAAGGCGGTAAGTAAAGGGCTGCTTTTGTAGAACATCTGGATCCCTGTTTTGCATTATAACTTGATCAGAGCAATTGCTTTTCTTTTGATAAAATAAAACAGAAAATACAAAAAATTGTTTAACATAGAGTATATAGGAAAAATCTTCAAAATAACTAAATAACACCAAGAGATGTGCAATTTGTGTAATCTTGCACTCGGTGAACTTTAATTACTCCTTCCTTGTTGTGGGAATGTTTCTTGGGGTTTGACCTGTGGACCTCTTTGTTAACAGGTACGGGGTTGGACTAGCCTTGTTGCGTGGAAGAAGAGTAGACCGTCACCAGTATGCAGCAGTTCTGTGATGCACTGCGGTCAATCCCTGACGTGCAGGTAAGATGCAGCACATCTTGCAGTGTGTCCACTATCTTTACAATGTGTTTGTGATGAAAGATATCATAACTTTGCTCTTTACACTTGCTGAAATGTTGTTAACTGTAAGAAGTTGTTTTGATGTCTTGATTTTGCTTTGTTAGCAGAAGAGGAGATGTATGCTGACCCAGGAGGATCCCAACAGCAGTCAAGCAGGGAAGAGGAGGTAAGATTCACTGTGTATATCTGGCCGCCTTTTGTGATCTTGACCTTGCCAAATGATGTTGACCGTATCAGCATTTGACCTCTTGACTTGCAATTGACAGGATGCGCAGCAAGCAGCAGAGCCCAGCCCAGCCCTTCGCAGCCCAGCCCCGGATCCAGCGCAGCCCACACCAGCCAGCCCATCCCACCAAGAGATCCAGTGCCGCGACCAGGCAGCCTAACAGAGAAGCATTTTGAATTTATTTCTTTCCTTCTGTCTCTTCTCTATCTTCTTAGCACTTTCCTAATCTAACACAACTAACCATCCCCTACCCCTTAACATTGATTTTGTTGTAATTTCCTTGAATTTGTGTGCTTTGTTTCATTGTTTTGAATTTTTACTAATCTCGTCTCAGTTGTATATTTTCAGGCACTCGGACGTGGTACAACGCGGGAGCACTCAGCCAGCCTCCAGCCAGCCAGCCACAGATGAAGAGGAAGGAGCCCATTGCCCAGCTTTGTCTAGCGGCTTACATTTGC
>NW_026938555.1:0-8436 GCF_032062105.1 Saccostrea cuccullata | reverse complement strand
AAATTTTTGTAGCTAGTTTAAAAACGAGTATTTGTCGATGTCCACCACACTTATTCCATAATGTAAACAACTGACACTTTATTTTTCATCACATTTCCCTACGCCCGAGGTATTTCTAATTACTATAATGTGAAAGGATCCCAAAGGGGTTTCTATTTCACTGTTTTGCTCTCCTGTAGGGCTGGAAATCCAGCGACAATTCTTTAATAATTCATAAGAGTAAGGGAAAAAAGCAATATTGCATGCTCCTGAAAGTGATTTCTATACACAACAATTAAAGACTGGCGGCCGCGACAGTGCTCGCGTGGGAGATGACAACACGCTCTTTTCACGTGCCTTGTTAGTACTTTAATATGGCTTCAAACGAGATTTCATTCTGTCGCCGAAGTGGTGAGGATAAAGCATTGCTCTTGACCGTAAATTCATTAGTTTTCACACTCACTATTAAGAATAAAATTCACTCTGGGGTTTACTTGACAGAAGCTGAATGATGATGTTCGGATGATATAACAACTTTAGTTCTGTTCATGAAACATGGACAACCAAAAACAGTAATCAACTCAGGAGCCCATTGAAACAATACAGTTTGGAAACAGAGCTCAACGTGCCCCTTCGGCAGAAATCAACAGAGGTGGGATCAGGCGCTCTGAGGAGCAGCTGCACATCTCCTTATCAAACCGTTACATCCGCCCTGTGCTCCTAATAATCGGTCAAACGGAAATATCGGTAGACAATTCACTGTGTAAATAATGTACCTAACATTTTGTATGAAAAACGTCAGTCGCTATTCGACTTAATAACAGATTGTATCTGGTGACAAGTTCATAGTATCGAAATCTTAACTTTAAATGAGACTATTGATATCCTCTTGAATTATCAACTTTTTTGTCAAAAATTTGATTTGTTCAAGAAATAGCTCTTGCATATCGAATCAACTGGGAGATTTAAAATCCAATATTCAGGTGATATAGGCATACTGCTACACAAAAAAAAGAAAAGTTCTTCCAAGTTATCACGTTCATCATAAAGTTTTGTCGTTAGATAACCATTAACGTCTCTTCCATGTCAAATATTCAAATATAAAAGGGATGCGTTATTCCCTATGGCACGAAAGCTTTCTGAAACTTCTTATTTGATTAGTTCAATTATCATTGCTATCATAACTAAAGTTAGAAACCTTATATTTTTTCATGAGGAACATTAATAATGACCTCCCTTTTAGCCCTGTGATATTTCCTTCCAAATTTTTGATGTTAGGAAAGGAAAATCATGTTATTCCCCATATTTCAAAAGTGACTTATCTCCCCTCAAAATCGGAACTCTTCTACACTAGCATAACTTCCGCGGACTACACGTTACGATAATCCAACAAAATAGTGATCAACTTACACGCTGCATTTAAAAATTTTAAAAGAAGGAAACGGTTTGCTTCTTTTTTTAGATAATAAGCGATTTTATAAAGGGTCTGTTAGCCCCCCACCCACCCTTTCTAGAAAGCTATACGAATAAGCCAGGCACGTTGCATCGTCTTTAAAAGTGTGTGGGGGGCAGCCAAAGAAATATGTTTTTTCTTACCTGGAAAAGTTGACAAGCAAAGAAAAACCTTGCCCAAAGTCGAAAAACGTACTTATTTCAGTACCAGTTCCTTGGCATACAATACTACATTTCCCTTATATAGCTTTACCGTAGTATAAACTGTGTGTGTGTTTTTTTTTTTTTTGGGGGGGGGGGGTGGCAGCTTTCAATGAACATTTTCAATAGAAAAAGTAAAACATGAATAACACTTGAGAAAAGAATGTTTTCCGTTAATTAACAAGAAATACGCTAGGAAATTATTGTATCAATTTCGTGTTTCTGCTGTCAATTCTCTGATCTAAAACAAAATGTGTATTTTCCTCGGGAATATGCATGTACATATGCTTAGATCCTGCACTAAAACTTTGATTAAATGCAGCTCAGACTTTATACGACATATGTAACACGAATTCAGGTCGATGCTATTTTAATTAGTCTTTCTTCGTTACATGAGCACATGAGATTAAATTATTCATTTAGAATTCCATTCAAAGTTTTTAATACTATGCATGCAGTGAATCAATTATTTTACAAATAAAAAATTCTGGAAACACGGTTAATTCAAATGAAATAGGCCTTTAATTGTCACCAAATGTGTTCTTGTAAGTAAAAGTTCTATTTTATGACATACAATCGAGCAAAAACGCAGTTTCTTGGTATCGGTCGCGGAAGACGAACTACTGCTGTATATGCAACAATTTCAGGGGTAAAACTGTAGATGGACATGTCATCAGTCTCCAAAAAATTCCTAGAGATGCAGAGAAGAAAATATGGCTGCAGCATGCTAGATCAATTCGTAAAAACGAAAAATTCTTACATTTGTTCTGCACATTTTGTAAATAGTGATGATCCGTCTGCAGAACATCCACTACCGAAATTTTTTTTTTTATTTTATTTATTTTTTTTTTAAATAGGCCTATTCGAATATACATCAGCATTTTATCAGTAATTTTTTTCTTTTCTGTTTTTTGTAAGGGGGGGGGGGGGGCCCACAGCACCTTATTATAGTAATACACAGATTAATACAAATCCAGAAAGAGACAATGAGTGGGCAATTTAAATAAAAAATGAATCAGTTAAGATTTCTTTTTATTCACAAACACAATAACATTTTTCCATATGACAGAGGCATTACACCATGAACATGTTTACATCAAGAACGTCCGCGGAAGTGACTTTATTTATAGCGCATGCGTATTAAACACAGTAAAAGAGTTCCCTTCAGGGGAAATAACTCACTTTTGAAAATGGGGAATCTAAATAATACTTTATCCCGCGTTTCTTCATTGCTCTTCATCGCGCCTATGAAAAATTCAACTCAGTTGATTACTAATCCGATTATTTAGGCAAGATTTGCTTGTTAGGTTACAGGCCACCATTTTCAATCCTTTCCGAAGAAAATTTTGTATTGCATTTTGAATGTAAGAAAGGTGTTTGTTTGCATTGTTTCATCAATCCGTAAATGATTACAGTCTTTGAAGGGCTTACCAAGTTATTTTAGAGAAAGACAAATTAAATACACGCACTCGTCTCAGACGCAATTAGTACAGCATGGAATGATCTTAATTGTGACCCTATGACTTATCTACCTCCATAACAGTGAAGATTACATTTGCTCAATTTTTTATTTAACGTGATAGTTTACTATTATCTTGACAGATTTTCTTCTGTTTCGAGGAATTCTCATTAATTGCTTATAATAATACACACAAGCAGCATCAAATCGGCATCAAACAATCAGCAAAATCATCTGGGTTCATGACCCTCTTGTATCTTTATTCAATCAAGGTCAAGATATTAGCGTCTATATTTGTCTAACACTGACCCTAAGATAAATCTAAGATCTCATTAATTAGAAACACAAATACAATACCATTTCTTTCAGCATGCATACAAATAGATTGGTTTGGAGTTTCACATAAATTCAAGATATACTATCGGTTTGAACGTCATCTCATCGACGTTAAAAAGAATCTTCAGGGCTCGAAATATGAAAAGCTGGTAATAAATCCTTCTTTAAATCAAATGTGAAAATCATGTAGAACGGGCTTTAATTCATCCAGACATCTCCTAATCTCCGCTGTATGAGCTCTTGTGAGGTGGCAGCTTCAGTAATGTCTTGGCTGCGGCTATTAGGAGAATTAGACCCTGCAGGGCAATGAAAACAATTACCGAACACCGATTTTACCATCGCCTTAATGACTGTCGGAGAAAAATATTATCGCTATTTACAAAATTACAAGTGAATGTTTTTTAGCTCTTCGTATTATGCAGGATCTTTGAAATTCTTTCTTTTTTGTGAACTTTGAAATTTAAAACAAATATTCTCTCATAATTAAGTTTTCCAATTGAGTCGAGTAAATCTATTAGGAAGAAAATCAAATAAAAATGGAGACTGCAGTATCTAATGTATTTTTGAAGACAATCGAGGCTGCAAATGAAGGCTGACTTCCATTAGTCCCTCTTTACTTCTTTGATAGGGTAATTAGTTTTATCAAGGTAATTACAGCAAAAGACTCGAAATTAGTGACCAAAAATTGAAGCACTAAACTTGATACCAAAATTCATGATTCAGCGGACATGCGCGAAGGTTTCTTTTGATGATATCAGGAATTTGAAGGAAAAATGCAATGCGATAGAAATAATCTACTTCAGAAAAAAAATGGTCCTTTTAAAAAATCTAGGTGAGCTGTAAATAGGGTTAATTAGTGCACAAAGGTATTTCCTTCAGCGAAGAATTCGTAGAAGTGTGGATTCATCAAGTTCTTTGAAAACATCGCTGATTGAAAATGAAAAGGCAGGTGTTTGAAGAGTAGTGAGTTGTCAAAATGATGACTGTTCGATGCAAATGAGATATTTACCAGTGAGGAGTGGTCCGTTCCGCGTACATATGGACACGAGTGTGCGTTTTAAGAATAGATAAAAAAAAAAGGTTCTCAGAGAGGAGATCGACATAAAAACAGAGATAACTCCTCTTAAATTTACTCTGCGTAGATAATAACACCGACAGTATTTCATGGTAAAAAAAACAGAAGTCTTTGTCGAGACTGTATTTCTTACTGTTTGTACTAATAACAAAGGGAGAGAAAAGTAGCAGTGTAATTGAATCTTTGCAACAGTAATACATAGAATAATGATCCTTGATTTAGTTTTTTTATGGGAAAATTGCAATCAGACTAATACTGTAGCAGTAGCATTAATTTTTCAAATACTAATTTTAGTAACCATAGCAAAAGCGTTCATCTAAATAGAATCATACCGGGTATATCATGATTTAGTCTACTTGCATGCCAAGTTATACCCAGATCTAAGCAAAACTGTAGGAGGAATAGCATTTGAAACGTTTTTTCAAAGAAACGTCTGTTACTAGTAACCAGGGCGACACTAGACATCGAAATCTAAAACTTATATACAGAATTACAAGTCTCGTACGTTATATCGAAACAGACCAAAACTTATTAAGGACGCTTTAAACACTGCACACTAAAGAGCTCTAATTATTAGGTAGTTTTATGCAGTTAGAGTGATCTGCCCTTAGATGTAAGATTAAAGAAATTGTTATTTACCGTTAATTACATGATTTATAATAGATTAGAATATTTTTAGCATTATATAAGACCAAGAGTAAGACATTTAATTAATTATTTTCATTAATTTTCACAATGTAAGTAAACAACAATGACTTCTGCTCACAAATAATTCTTGGTCCTTGAACATTTTTCCTGCACAAATAAGGCACGTACCCTATGTTCTAAATAAATGAAAAAGTCTCAATATGCATATCTATATATGATATATTTTTCTATCCAAAAAACAGTTTCCGTTAGTGTTTAGAGCTTCCTTAACGAGGAGTAGCGCTTCAAAGTGTTTCACAGAAATTTCTATTTTTAGTAACCACAGCGACGCCATTCATCGAAATCAAAAACCGATTTACACAATTATGCATTTAAGTGCAGTCTACTCGTTAGCTGCAATATGTAGCTTTCTGCCCATTTCTTTTTTTTAGGGGGGGGGGGGGTTGCAACTCCTTAGGATATCCGTAATGGTGTAAATGTGGGAGTAATTCACTTCCGCACAGAATCAGTAAATTTCTATTTTATTAACGTTTCTAACCTGACCTCAAAAATCTAGTTATACTAGACATAAATTAAACCAAAAAATACAATTAAAGAACAACCTATCGGTTTTTTTTTATGTACATGCATGTCAACATCACAACTTGAATTTATCCACCATGTTTACTGACCTTAAACTGTAGGAAGAGTAGCATTTTGAAAATAATGTTGACAGACAGACGGATGGACGAAAGACACTTTGCTATCGCATGAGCTCTTATTGTCTCTTACTAATAGAGCTTAAAAACGTATGATCATAATTATTAAGTTGATAAGATTGTTATTACTTTTGGAAACATAACTATAAAACAATAACATTCACTTCATCCATATGTACCAGTCTGTTAAAACAAGAATGTTGTACAGTTCTGTTGTATGAAAGGGGAGGGACTGGCCATTTTGAATAAAAGTAAAAGGAGTTGAAACCCAACCCCCTCTCAACCAATAGGGTTTTCGAGTTTTAAAAATTTTTCTTTAGCTTGGCATTTTTTCCCGATATTTGTCTCAGACATTTGTTTTGTCTGGCCTCTTTTAAAAACAATGCTACGTGTCTGAATAAAAACCAAACTTGGAGCAGATCAAAATTAGTTTTTTTAATTAATTAGAATCCGTATCATGGATTTTTTTTTACGAAGATAGTGGTCCTTGCTCCGTATAATGTTTGTTCTCTTTTTTCACATTCAAATATGTTCACTCTCTAAAAGCAGAATCGTATTATTTGCATCATGAACTTTTTAAACAAACAGTTCTTATTTATTTTCAGCTGTCTCTGTGGGAGTCAGTTGTTTTACTATCGTCACGATTTCTCTGGAAAGATACTTTGCCATTGTTGAACCACTCCGATCTCGTCGGTGGCGGACTCGATCCCACTCCTATAAGTGCATCCTTGGAATATGGCTTCTGGCCTTGACCTTGATGATACCAATTGCCGCCTCACAGAAACTTATACAAATTGGAAACAAAGACCGCCATGCTTGTCGCGAAATTTGGCCAAAACATATGAGGACTATTGAAATTGTGTACGGTGTTTCCTTATGTGCGATCTTGTTTATCATCCCTTTATTCATTATGGCGCTGGTTTATGGAAGAATTGCATTTAGATTGTGGGCAGATATCACTCAACAGGTCAATGACAATGCAGGTAGGTTTGCAAATTACAAGGAAAAGATGTATTAAAGAAAAGACCATGCATGCATAAATGGTGGCATTTACTAGTACTTGTATGGCCAAATAAAAAAGATGGATGCAGTGCTGATTTCCTTGTACCTGACCATAATTATTGAATATCAAGTCCATTCATAAGGAAATTTAATATTAGTTTCCTGTAATGAATACATCTGAATTATCTTAAAAGTTCATTTAAAATGAATTTCTTAATATGCCAAATGATAAAATAATCAAGTTCATTAATGTTTCAGACGGGACTGGTACGTCCAAGAAAGATGCGGATAACTCATCGGTGTCCTTGCCTCTTCGAGGAAATCAACAGAAAAATGGTGACCACGTAAGCTTACGTCATTCTAATCTACGTCACAGTATATCAAGCAGACGACGAGTCATCAAAATGTTGGTTGTGATTGTGCTCGAGTATTTTATCTGTTGGACACCGCTGTACGTCTGCAGCACTTGGAAGATCATTCACTACGAATCCATTCACAGTCGCGTGTCGAATCTTGCCTGGTCGCTGATGCTTCTTCTGGCCTATGTGTCCTCGTTTGTTCATCCTGTAACATATTGTTTTATGAACAAGAACTTCAGGAAAGGATTTGTATCAGTTTTCAAGTGTTTTTTACAGAACCGTCTAACGACCAACACTGAGATGAGTAACTTGACAGCCACTTCGTCCCCCACCGTTCGATTCCACTCAACGGAGTACACAAAAGTTCAGTCTATAGACTAGTGTCATCATTATGATAAAAAAAAAATCCTGTCTACAGACAATAGAGCGTCCAGTCTATATATTACTAGACATCATCATCGAATTTATCCTGGGTCAAGACTGTAATGATAACTGAAAATCTACTTAAAACTAAAATAGAGCAAATAGTTAGATAAAGAGATGAAAATTGACAAGAGTAGTCAGTAATTTTTTGGACAAGTACAGTTGTTATCGACCATAGTTTAAAAACGAAATTTACTAATTAACTGGCTTTCCTAAACATTAAATTGTAAGGAAAAGGATATATTTTCTTAAAATAGCCTGAAAAAATAAGAAAATTGAACAGTGTACACGTTTAAACAAAGCAATACTAAAACCGAGAATAGCTGATGCAAAGGTTCGGTGTATGTGTCTTATCTTCCCCAAAATTAACTACGCCTCCAACAACTGAGGAGCACACATAGACAAAAGGACTTTATTCGGAAAGGACTAATATTTGCCGCCAAAATCAAACTTTGACGGATAAATATATAATCATGTTCTAAAACAGGTGAATTTCTGCAAACTTCAAAACACTGAATATTTTCATTTATAGCAATGACGTCATTTATTTGAAATAACAATGACGTGGATTTAAAATTCCCATGATTTCTACAGGAAAAAGCACATTTTACGTCGATATTTTGAGTAAAAGTCCCATTCTCTATCCAAAGTTGTCGTTCCCACTACGCTCCCACATACACCTCCTTCAACGCTCGTTGTACAAGATTCTTGCACAAATTTTAAACGGTGGAAATTTTAAATTTAAATTAATTATTGTAATTATTGATGAAGATGATTATTCATCATTTATTTTAAATCTATAAT
>NW_026938554.1:0-83616 GCF_032062105.1 Saccostrea cuccullata | reverse complement strand
CGAGAGATAAAAAATTTGAGAAATCAAGATTTGAGGGATCAAAATTTTCGAGAGATCAAAAATTTGAGAAATCAAGAGTTAATTTGCCTAGTGAAATAGGGGAAAATTTCCGAACTGGAGTCTCGCTTCCAATGATCATGATCTTCGAGAGATCAAAGTTCGAGTTATCTGTTTAATGTATTTATAAAAGCTTTATATAGTCTGCTTGTGAATAGATGTTAATAAAGTAAGATAAGAACATTTTAACTTTTATTTTAGAAAATGCAATAAATATCGCAATACAGTTTGAAATATCGCAATATATTGCAATATATTGCTATTCCCAACCGATATCCAGCACAGACAAATTGCATCTCTCACTCACCAGATATAGGCCAGCGTTGTGTTGGGGAGTCCACTCTGTAGAAATATACTGTGTATTTTCTCCCCTGATACAAAACCATTTATGTCAGCATCAGCCGCCTTAAACATCTAGTCATACTTCATCTTGTACACAGGGTTAACAACCCACTGAAGGGCCAGCTGATAGGAGAGAAATTACAATATTTAGGAGTCAGCTGATAGTAAAAGAATTATATATTTATTAGGAGTCAGCTGATAGCAGAGGAATTATATCATAATTAGGGACCAGATGATAGCAAAGGAATTGTACAATAATTAGGGGTCAGTTGATATCAGAGGAATTATACAATAATTAGGGGACAGCTGATAGCAGAGGAACTATACAATAATTAGAGGTCATCTGATATCAGAGGAATTATACAATAATTAGTAGTCAGCTGATATCAGTGGAATTATACAATAATTACGGGTTCAGATATATCAGAGAGATTTTAAAATAACTAGGTGTCAGCTAATAGCAGAAGAATTATACAATAATTAGTGGTCAGCTGAAAGCAGAGGAATTATACAATAATTAGTAGTCAGCTGATAGCAAAGGAATTATACAATAATTAGGGCTCAGCTGATAGCAGAAGAATGATACAATAATTAGGAATCAGTTGATAGCAGATGGATTATACAATAATTAAGGAGATGCTGTTAGTAGAGGAATTATACAATTAGAGGTCAGCTGATAGCAGAAGAATTATACAATACTTAAGGGGAAGCTAATAGCAGAGGAATTATACAATATTTAGTGGTCAGCTGAAAGCAAAGGAATTATACAATAATTAGTAGTCAGCTGAAAGCAAAGGAATTATACAATAATTAGGGGGAAGCTAATAACAGAGGAATTATACAATAATTAGAGGTCAGCTGATAGCAGAGGAATTATACAATAATTAGGGCTCAGCTGATAGCAGAAGAATGATACAATAATTAGGAATCAGTTGATAGCAGATGGATTATACAATAATTAAGGGGATGCTGTTAGTAGAGGAATTATACAATTAGAGGTCAGCTGATAGCAGAGGAATTATACAATAATTAGGGGGAAGCTAATAGCAGAGGAATTATACAATAATTATTGGTCAGCTGAAAGCAAAGGAATTATACAATAATTAGGGGGAAGCTAATAACAGAGGAATTATACAATAATTAGAGGTCAGCTGATAGCAGAGGAATTATACAATAATTAGGGCTCAGCTGATAGCAGAAGAATGATACAATAATTAGGAATCAGTTGATAGCAGATGGATTATACAATAATTAAGGGGATGCTGTTAGAAGAGGAATTATACAATTAGAGGTCAGCTGATAGCAGAGGAATTATACAATAATTAGAGGTCAGCTCATAACAAAAATTATAGAATTATAGCATGATTGTGGACCAGATGATAACAAAGGAATCATACAATAATTATTGGACAGCTCATAGCAGAGGAATTATACAATAATTAGTGGTCATCTGATAGCAGAGGAATTATATAATAATTATGGGACAGTTGACATCAGAGAAATTATACAATAATAAGGAATCAGCTGATAGCAGAGAATTATACAATAATTAGTGGTCAACTGATAGCAGAGGAATTATACAATTATTAGAGATCAGCTGATAGCATACAGAGGAATTATACAATAAGAAGGGTTCAATTGATAGCAGGGATTATACAATAATTAGGGGCAGGTAATATCAGAGGAATTATACAATAATTAGAGGCCAGCCGATAGAAGCATTATACAATAAGTAGGGGTCAACTGATAGCAGAGGAATTATACAATAATTAGGGGTCAAATGATAGTAGAAGAATTATACAATAATTAGGGAACAGCTCCTGGCAGAGGAATTATACAATAATTAGTGGTCAACTGATAGGAGAGGAATTATACAATAATCAGGACTCAGTCGATAGCAGAGGAATTAAACAATAAATAGGGGTCAACTGATAGCAGAGGAATTATACAATAATTAGGTAACAGCCGATAGAAGAAGCATTATACAACAATTAGGGTTCAACTGATTGCAGACGAATTATACAATAATAGTGGTCAATGATAGCAGAGGATTTATACAATCATTAGGGGTCAACTGATAGCAGAGATATTCTACAATAAATAATATTCAGCTGATAGTAAAGAAATTATACAATAATTAGGGGTCCGCTGATAGCAGCGGTATTATTCAATAATTAGGGGTCAACTGATAGCAGAGGAATTACACAAACATTAAGGGACAACTGATCGCAGAAGAATTATACAATAAATAATCGTCAGCTGAAAGCAGAGGAATTATACAATAATTAGTAGTCAGCTGATAGCAGAGGAATTATACAATAATTAGAGGCCAGCTGATGGCAGAGTAATTATACAATAATTGAGGGGCAGCTGATAGCAGAGGAATTATATAAAACAGGGTTCTCCACATTTGAAAATTTAACCATGGAGGAAGCTGCGTGAAGACAAAATCTGACCGAGAACACGAATGCGCGTTAGACTTCCTAATCTTTATTAACTTTACCATTGCAACACAAAACAATGGAATAACTAACTCTTTTTTTTTAAATAAGAATTAAAATTGAAAAGGATTTATCCTGTATTTTACCTCACAAATGTACCAGAATTTGCCCAAAACTGTAGTAATCTTCCGAAGGAATTAAAAAAAAATTGTTGATACATTAACCAGGGCAATATCATTCAGAAATTAATAATTGTAAGAATTGTTGTAGCCTGTTGTATAAAAATAAATAATTAGAGGCCAGCTGATAGCAGTGGAATTATACAATTATTAGGAGTCAGCCGATAGTAGAGGAATTATACAATACTGAATTATATTATACTGCTTTTTCAATAAAAATGGAACTCGTAAATTAACTTACCTGGTCATTGGCCATTTGTAAAATTATTTTGTTAAAACACATTCTGATTGCACACACAAGTACTCTGAAGTTGACATCTAAGAAATGCTTGAGTTTCTTATTGACAATATCTATGTGGTTTTTTGGAGAACAGGTATTCCAACAATCTATTGGAATTCCATGGGTTCCAATTGTGCTTCAGTATTAGAAGACCTATTTTTATATTCATATGAAGCAGAATTTGTGCAAAATCTTATGTGTGAAAAGAAGAAAACACTTGATGTGGCCTTCAACTCGACAGTTATATACATCGACGACGTATTGCCAGTTAACAATGGTAATTTCCATTCCTACGTCGATACGATATATCCTAGAGCTTGAGATTAAAGATACCACAGAGTCTGACACATCTTTTTCATATTTGGATATTTTACTTAAAAAGACACTAATGGTAATCTAACAACCAAGCTATATGATAAACGTGATGACTTTAACTTTTCTATCGTCAAATTCCCTTACTTATGCAGCAAGATACCTTCATCACCTGCATACAGAGCATATATATCTCAGCTGATTTGATTCGCAAGAGCATGCTCTACGTATGAACAATTTCTAAAACGAGGTAAATTATTGACAAGCAAGTTGATGAATCAAGAATATAAGCAATCTCGTTGAAAGTTATCATTTCGTAAGTTCTATGGTCGATACAATGACTTTGTCAGCAGGCACAATTTTTCATTGAGTCAAATGCTGACGGACGTTTTTCATACCAATTGTTAGTCCTTTATTTATACACTGAATAGACAACGGATTGTTTCGTTTCTGATAAGGAGCACATGGCGGGCCTGACCGGTCAGCAAGGATTGCTCACTCCTCCATGGCACCTGATCCCACCTCTGATGTTTCGGAGGTCCGTGTTTCCTCTGCTCCTAATCTTCATTGTTTAATGGACTTTGAGATTGAATACTGTTCGTTATCTCCATATCCTTTTACAATATTTAGGGATCAGCTGATGGTAGAGAGGGTATACTATGATTAGGGGCCGGCTTATATCTCAGGAATTATACAAAAATCAGGGGCCAGCTGATAGCAGAAGGATTATAAAATAATTAGCAGCCAGTCTAAATTTCTTTTACAATCTTTTAGTCATGCAGCATACCTTGATTTTTTTTAATATTTGTATTTTGTGATAAGAACGTAAAATGGTGTATTTCAGTATACATGTAGTAGTATATTGCAAACATGTTTGGATATTGTGCAGCTTTATTTGCTATTTACTTACTAATCAATTTACATAATGGCTGAGGAACAACAGTATTTACAGGCAGACTTCTCCTCCATTTTATCAAACACCACTCTGCAATGTTATTAAATGTATTCATATGTCTTTTCCTTTAGAATAATGCTGATTAAATCAAAAATACCCAGTAACATTTATTTGATTAATTAACTAATTAACAATATTGTTCTAAACATCTAACAATTCAAAAGTTATACTAGTAAAAATACTAGCTGGCATATAATTATACTGAAGTTGTTAGCCGTACGCATAAAGCAAATAAATTCATAACATTTTGGTAACATTTTCTACAGATTTGAAATTTGTTTGCCTTCTACATCAAAGAAACCAACTATTCCAATACAATCAAAGAGGGAGAACCTCAGCAGCGGCGGCAACATTTCAATGACCAAAAATGTGTTGGAATTTCAAAACATTTGGCAACTGTCTTTCATTTAGAAAAATTACATGAAGAGGGTAGAATTAAAGAAATAATAATTAAAATCAGTGCAGTAACCATCAATCATCAAACTCAGTAACATCAATACAAAGTTAAAAGCGCCCAAAAGGGATCACTACAATAGCCAATAACAGCCAATAAGAGTGAAAATTTGAGCAATGTTTTCAAATGTTCAAGTGTTAAGCCCTTGGGACATGATGGCCCTGGAGGCAAAATACAAATTAAAAAGTGGGTGCGTACAACTGAATGAGAACAGCAAAGAATAAAGTGCACAAGGATGTTGACAAAAATAAAATAAAGTAAGGCATTATTTTTGCTTACAAAATGGTGCACATTGAGGAAATCGTTCAGGATGAAAAAAAACTGCATTAGTTATTATATGTGTAATATTGCATAACTGTCCATGTCCAGAATGGAACAACGTGGCATTATTCTTGATGCTAAGGCACATACGACTAAAGTTGAGCTCTTTAGCATGCTTTCTGCTCTATGGATGTGTCTAGCTTTATTGGGCATGGCAAAAATGCAAAAAAACACCATACCTCAGCTTACCGATGCACTTCTAAAATTAATTTGTGCACCAACAGGGATATCATGCAAAATTATGCGAACCTGAAAGATTTGTCATCCTTCTTTACGACAGGACCAGTACATGTTTGGACATAAACCTTGATGAACACATATATTTACAAAGAAACCATATATCAAACTAATTGCGCCGATTTTTTTCGCTTAGAAAAACAGTCATTGGGAAAATAAAGCGCATGTTACAGAATGAGGTAAACAAAAGCACGTGTGTCTTTTAAAAGGATAGATTAAAATTTAAAGCAAAAAAAAAAAAAAAAAAAAAGAAAAGCAGTGATGGCTTTGTTGTACATGATGTTAAGGGGACAAACGGTCAACAGGTTTTATTCAGAATAGGTACATATATGCTGGGAAGGGCTGGGAAGGGCAAAATGTGATACATGCTGAAAGTGGTGATAGCTAAGTAGACCACATGAGAATGGTTCTCTTTATCATGTGAATTAGGCACCATAAAATAACTACGCACAAAAGTTTTAATTACTCCATTTCAATATTTTTAAAAATATATTATATGATAGAAATATTCAACCAGTCTCTCGACCGGCCATTATGAATAATTAGATGTGAAGGAAAGTAACTCAAAATTAGGCCTAAAGAACAGTGTTGATATTTTTGTGGCTTGTTTCAATATTTGCTTTTTCAGCCAAGATATCTAGTTGTCATCGGATATGAGAAAATATAAAAATGTACTTTATTCATAAACTAAACATGAAATAAATGGGTTTTGGAAAAATCTAAAGGTTTAAAATAATATAGGTTCTTTTTATCAACATTTTACATAGGAAATGCATTGAGAATTTAAAAAAAAACATTGATTTGATAAAACTGTCTTTCTTTCATATTTAGTCCTACTTCTGGCATAATCTTTAACAGGATTCATAATAAAAATGATTTTCTGTAGCCACCTCTAATGTTTTCAGGGGTTCGTGACTTTGTCTCATTAGCGGTGCATAGACACAGGTTTAAAGTTAAGATTTTCTTAAATTTTCTGTATAATATCACGTCTTGAATATTGCAATAGCATTTCACATGAAGATATATTAAGAATCTTATTACATCTGAAAGTTATTGAAACTTCAAATTTTTGGACATGTTTGATTGACACATCCTTGCACACTTTCACAAATTTTAATGTTATTCTTAATACTTAGGAAAAGTGGCAATCTTGTTGTGTATTAATGAAAAATATTAAAACTATAATCCAGAAAATTCAGAGTAAGAAATTTTTGAGAGCAAAACATACACACGGTATATTGTTAGTTGTGGTTAGCAGACATCAACAATTGAACACATCCGGTGAATCGTAAAACCCCAGTCACATTTCCAAAAACGACCAACGGCCGACGGGTTTTGAAGCAAAAATGGGTTTCTTCGGGTGACAGTCGGCAGTTCATTGGACGTTGTCTTGACCGATTTTGACCACTTTTTTGTCGGCCGATCAATTTTTTGTCCACCGGTCAAAGTTATAATTTTTTCTGCATCGGTGGCCGATTTCTTCAATTGAAGTTATCTGTCGACCAACCTTCCATCATTGTCCGACTATCGGCAGTTAGTTTGTTAAGTCGGTCGTCCGTCGTTCGACAATAAGGGTGTTCAAATTTTCGGCCGACGGTTAAAATCAAACTGTAGTTCAAAGCTCGATGATCGGGCGACAATTGGTCGACTTGTGAATATTTTACCTATTAAGGATGCATAACACAAACAAAATTTTTGTGCATGGATTGATAAATATTTTTGAACGGAAATAACATAAATAATTGATCCGTAAGATATAAAGAAATCTTACGTATTATCTGCTGCTTAGATATGTTGTTTTATGCAGTTCTATACACAATTTTGAACACATTTTAACATAGAGTCGCAATCTTATAAAATTCTGCCACTTTGCCTTTCAAACATTACTAACGTCACCGATTTGAATATAGATCTATGAAAAAAATATTGATGATTTCTTAAGAAAAGAGATATTTTGTGTCATTTATCCAAGTCATCGGTGTTTCTAGGAATTAATGTGACTGCTCCGTGTCTCCCTAATACATGTTTCGGCCGGTCATGTTCTTTCAGCCGACATGACCAGAAAATTTAATCGCCAGACCATCGGCTTAAATGTGAACTAAGCATAAACCTACACAATAACAGAGCTTGTGTCCTGTTTACAAGAACTGTGTACTTTTCATTGGTGTGCTCAATGTGCTAAAATCTGTACAAAACACTTTGCGCGGAATGATGATACTTGTGAAGGGGTTTTGCTTTCGAGCACTTCTACTCTGAATGTAACTACTTTTTTGATTAAAGTTTAAATATTTTTTTATATGAGGACATGTTCTATGTACAATTGACGTTTAAAGCCAGGAAGATACTGACATGCTGATTTTCGTTGCTGTAAACTCTATTATAAAAGGGGCATATTTTACTTAAGGAGGCAAGGGTGTCAACAAATTAACCACCAGATTTAACTTATATTTTAAATACGGTAGCTTAAGCTGTCAACTATTATTTGGCAAAGACAAAAATTCATACATTTTAGTTTTAAAGTTTGATCATTTTTGTATATCTTTATATGGAGTTCTTCTTCAAAAGAAGGTCGAAATATTCTAAAAATGGCCAGAACCCCAAACCCCCTTTAAATGTTTCGAACTAGATGTAAATGAATTGTTTGAAAAGAAAAAAATGTTATTTTATATATGTAAAAAAAGCACATTTGCTGCAAAAGGGAATTACAAAATGATTTTTAGAAGACCTACGATTTCCAAACCATATCTAAATAAAGATTGAGAGTATCTATAAGTGGAGTCAGAATGCAATGTGTATACAAAGAAGAAAGGTAACACCAACACCAATTCAATAATTATATTTTAGCAAAACGAACAATATTTCGACAGTAAAAAAAGGTACACCCAGAAGCTTATCATCACGACTATATTGATCCTCATCTTCAACTGAATCGAGCCATTGGGCTTACAGCTGATGAGACGGAATGTTTACTACACCATGGTTTCTGATTTATCTATGCTCTTCTCTCAGATTGTATTGTTCATTTAGACTTTCAGCATGATTACCTTTCGTTATTTTTTTACATTTTGATATTTTATCTTAAAACGCACAAATAAAATAATTTCAGAATTTCAATGATATGTTTGATAATCTTGATGCTAACATTATCAATTTTTGGTCAGGTTTTTAAAACTTATTTATAAAAAGTTCACAAGTTATTAGCTTTAATTCAATCTTTATTTCATTTATTTGTAATCATTAAAATGATTAAGGAATTAAAGAAACTGAAAGAGCTGAAAGTGATTCTAAATTTTGTTAGCGTTTTGGGTTGATTGATTTATTTATTGTGTAGTATTTTACGTCTCGTTTGAGATTTTATTTTACTCATAAAGACGTCGCAATATACGAGTAAAGGGCTTCAAATTAAAACCTTTATTCCGCACTCACAACCATTGAGCAGGTAAGGGTCTTTATCATCATAGCAACGCCTGTCTTGACAGGGGTCTTTGGTTTTTAAGGTCTCATCCAAATGACCCACAACTCTCACCCCAAGCAGTGGCTATATACCTACTTCTTTAAAATGGAATGAACTTTTAAGGACTGTTATTAACTATAAAGTTATTTTGTTAAACAACGTTTGCATCAAAGATAGATAATGCTACTATAAATTTTGCAATGCAATTAATATAAGATTAACTCACAGAAATTGTATATTTAATCTTATTAATTACTTTCTTCAGAAGTCGTCACTTAAGGAATCGAGGAAGACCTTCTTCCATTCTTATTTCTGTTGATTTTTTGAAAATTATCTTCCTTTTCATTCCCGAAAGATATATACATATCTAACACCAAAAAAGCGTATTTTAAATAATTTTTACACTGATTTGTAATTTTATGTATAAATTCCAGAAATATATATTTCATGTATGTATCATATATGCTTCGACATAATGTTCTTGGTGTATACTTGTTTGGTAAATTTGATAAAAAATACAATATTTAATGATCAACAAAAGCAAACACTGGAAATTTGAAAAAGATATTCGAATAAAGTATATTTCCAATTTTTTCTTCCCTTTACACTTATCTTGGGTTTGTCCATGGTTTGGCGGACGTTATGAAAAAGATATCGTTAAGTGTATCTCTATTTTTGTCGTTTTTCTTCCTTTTAAGATTAAATTTTTTATCAGTGTTTTCCACTTCTCCATAATTCTAACATTCATACGTACTACTAGTATCTTTTGATTCATTTTCTGAAAATTATCTCAGTATTTAGAAAATAACCCAGTATATTCAAGTCAATAGGATAACAAAACCGTTAATTTCATATTTTTAAGGATCATAACATCTTGGTGATCAGTAATCTCTCTCTCTCTCTCTCTGATAAAACATATCATTGAAAATAATTGTATATGTCTTGTAGGAAAAGTGAATTTATATGCTTATACAGTGAAACTTCTTCAACTCCCCCCACCCTGGAAACCAGTTCTCCCTGAATATCGGCCGAATTTATAAGTCCCGGCAAAATTCACAACATTTCTTAACACATAAACTCTCATAAAACCGGCCACCCCTTAAAAACCGGACACCGGCCACTTTTCCAAGAACAAAAGTTAAAAAACATAGGAAGTTTCCCCTCATCATACCGGCCACTTTTTGATTATATATAATTGTCATTGGCCAAAGGGGTATATGAATATATTCATAACTAGATGCTTTTATGAGACAGTAATACCCGCACTTAATTGTCTACCTCTAAATCCCGTATAATTGGACACACAGGGAAGAATCAAATTCTAAACTTTACACGAAATATATATATATATAAATATATATATATATATATATATATATATATATATATATATATATATATATATATATATATATATATATATATATATATATATATATATATATATATATATATATATATATATATATATATATATATATATATATATATATTCTCTTGGATTGGAAAGGAGAGCAAAGAACATTCTTTCGAAGGAGTAAAACTAAATAGAGGGAGAAATCTTAAAGGTCAGAAAAAACGGGGGAAAGCCAGAAGCGGCCCTGTGGATATGTATTTCATTGAAAATGGAGAAAAGAGAAAGCAGGCCCTCTACCAGAGGAAAAAAACCCTTTTCAATAAAGTTGGTATTTAATTTATATATAATTGTATATAAAGATTCACGATCAATAACTTTCAAAATCTATCACCTTCACTTTCATCTTCTGTAGTTTGTCTGCTGTCCATGTGTTCAATTATGCTGCGCAAATCTTTGCAAAACTTAATTAATATGGCTCTTTTCTCATTCTTAACCTCCTTCCACAGACGATTCTGTTGCAAACCTAAATAAATGCACAAAATATTTAATTTTAATTTGTATTTTGGAAAGATGTAATTTAAAATATTGTAATTTAATATGAATTTTTATAATGAGTTATTTTTTGGAGGGGGGGGGTGTTAAAATTTTACCCATTTCAAAGTCTTGATCCTCGACCCTGTCCAAGTCTTGTAGAATTAGCTGAGTAATTTCTTGTTTATTCTTCCTCTCTATGGAATTAAAACTTTTTCTATCATCGGGAAGTATGAAAACAGGTTCTAATTTACAGGTGTTTACTGAATTTACTTTGGAACATTGAGAAATAAAAAGATTGTCTTTGCATTTTTGGGAGAAATGTGCGAAATCTGGATCTAGCACTTTATTAGACAGGCTACATGGAGAAATTTGTCTTTTGGGGGTTAGCAGGTACTCCGCGTCCCTTAACTCTGCTCTCCAATGCAACATTTCTTTCTGTAAATTCGTATGGTAAATAGCAGAGTCATGTGCATCGTCTTTGTCTGTAGATGCGTACATACAATTATGAAGGTTCTTGGTAATCTAAACAATATATACATATCTTTCATATATCATAAATAAAAATTGATTTGAGAAAACTTAAAAAAAAAAAATAAAGACATTAAATCTAAAATACCTAGTTTTCTTTATATGTTTTTAAGTAATATAATATTTTACACATTATGAAGATATATCATGCAAACACTTTGATATAATTTAAATAGTACAGTAAAACTCGTTTAGTACGAACACGAATATAGCGAGTTCACGGATATAGCGAAGTTTTTCTGCGTATCCTGCAAAATTCAATTCATGATAAGACATTAGTTATTAAAAGTAAGTTTTGAAATATTTGCTTCACTAACATATTTGCTAGTAGCACTTGAAGGAAAACATGCATATTGCGAATTCGCTATATGTTAATACGAATTCGTTATACGTCATAAATATGTAAAATACATGTATCTAGAATTAGTATTTCATTAATTATATATTATAGGCCAAAGAGTTGAACATCACAACTAACTGTGATGTACTGATTATGATAAGAACACCGTGTGGCCAAAATCTACACTGGTACACCCCTCATTTTCAATAGGTACATTTAGTTCTCTTTATTTTATGAGGATTTATTTTAATTACATCTTTTTCTTTTATTTCATGCACATGAAATGATAAATAAAAATTTATTTTAAATAGGCCTTTGAGGATTTGAATTCCGTTACAACCTCTAACATAACTCCAGCACCACCCTGCATGTCACTTCCAACCCCATCTAACTCTTCTCTTTGTGAAAAGACCTCTCCTGATCAAGAACCCACCCTTCCCGATAAAGAACCCACCCTTCCCGATACAAATTCCATCACTGTAAATTCTTCTTTCAGCTATCCTTCCCCCCAACCATCTACCTCTTTTTCTTTCTCAATTTCTTGCACCCAATCCGACCCAGAAAATTCACCTAAATCTAATAAACGGAAAAGAAGTACGCCATCAACAAATGCTACAACAACATCAGAAAAGGGTTTGAAGAAAAAAAGGAGTGTCCAAAATAAATCCACACAAACGGAGGCTTTCGATGCTGAAGTTAATAACCAGTGTAATGTTTGCTTAGGAAAGGAGGACAACGGCCAGTTGATAGGATGTTCCCATCGCGGAAATAAATGTGAATATTGGGTCCATGACAGTTGCTTAGGTTTCAACTTTAAAACTAAGAAACTTGTTAAAAAAGTCAAGTTTCTATGCCCAAAACACATGAAGTAAATAAAATATAAAAGTATTTCTAAAATAGCATTTGTTAGTCTTTTTATTTTCAATGTGGTAAAATTATGCAAATTATTGAATATTATATTTGTGCATATACATGCGACCATTAAAATGGAATATGTGCGAAAATTTATTAGAATGTTCTTTGAAAATACATATAAAAAAATAACCTTCTCTAGTTTATGTAAATTACAACACGTCTGTCGCCAGTGTTTATCTTGAGGAGCACCAGGGGGAAGCCACCTCTAAATTAATTTATTCTTTGCCTCCAAAATGAAATCACAGCCCTTCCCTTTACTGGGATGACCTGACTCTATATTAAAAGAAAGTAGGAATGAAAATAAAACAAATATCTAAATATTAACAATACGTATTTATTAAACTGATAATTTATATTTTTATGCAGAAAAGAAATATTCTCTTATAACAAAAGCTATAAAAAAATGTAAGAAGTTTGTTTCCGAATACGAGCGTTCAATTTCGAACGCACCATTGTAAAAAGTCGTCTGCTTAAATTCTCAGCTACATGAAAAAAGGTAAAGAAAGTGGCATTAGGTAAGATTTGTTTATTTTAACATAAACAATGAAATTATTAATTTCAAATTTAGTATGTATTAAACTTCTACAGTGATAATATACCAAACAACGAAAACGAAACGACTTACGCGAAAAAGTTTCGTGTTTTACTAAGAAATCTTGGATTTCTTTCTGGGCACTAAGTCTCATGGCAAGATCTAGAAGTTCAATTCTCTGATAATTTGTTTTGTTCATTCCAAAGAAAAGAGGTGAAAATTTAAGCCGAGCAGCAAATATAGCCTCAGAATTGTTTCGTCGGATTCCCGCACGGAAGATGTACAGGGTCAGAGCATAGGTAAAAATTACCTCTTGGACAAACCTAAAAGAGAATCACTTCTAAATTTATAAGAAATGTGACAAATGAGATAATCAGTATTATATATATATATATATATATATATATATATATATATATATATATATATATATATATATATATATATATATATATATATATATATATATATATATATATATATATATATATATATGTTAATTGGAACATAAAATGCTCAGGTAAATTGATACGTTCTTTTATGATGTAAAAGATGGCGATAACAATGATAGGTCTCAAAACTCTATAAACAATATAAATATGTGAAGAGGACATAAAACACGGATCCCTGGTGATTCCAAGGGTGGGATCAGGTGCCTCGGAGAAGTAAGTTTCTCCTGTTTACCGGTCACACGCACCATGAACCCTATGTCAATTCAGTATAAAAACAAAAATCTAAAAATTGGCATGAAACAACCTTACCAAAACCAAACCCAAAGATGGGTTATATCTGCTAAAAATGTAATTATACCGACTACAAAAAGTTACAAAATATGCAAATCCCTGTCACATTAACGTATGGGTAAATAGCCTGCCTCGCTTCACAAATTGATCTTACACAGAGCAAGCTCTTAAGCGGCGAATACTTTGGGAGACAAAAAACTACATGCATAAAACATTGTTTTAGAATTAAATCTTAGTTCTTCTAAAATTCAATTTATACAATGAGCCTTACAAACAAAGACAATGTTGATACTTTTGTCAGCAGGGACCAGTACGTACTGATCATGTGATCTATCTAGTTGTTTTTTATTACTATGATATTGCCCCTCAATCTTTTAATACCCAATGGATCTGATACATGTAATCCATTATGACAAAGTGTCAACGTCTTCTTTTTTCATATGTGGTCCATCGCTTGACGTAATCTTAAAAGGAATCCATAAAATGCATGAAATTCTCACGAAAGTTGAAGAATCAGGGTTCCCTTTATTAAGAACATATTTTTATTTTTGTTTTTAAAAGAAGTAATGTTTTCAAGCATCCTTTTAAACCCAAAGATATCAATGACTTCCTTATGAGACATCTTTCTTTGAAATGTGATATTTAAAATTAAAAACATATAAAAATAGCCTACTTCATGCTACTTTTCAAAGTTTATTTTTGACAATCCTCTAGAATATAAGTGGAGAAAATGTATCCATACTGATAACTCTTCACTCATAGAACCATAAAGTACTGCAGTATGGTTTGAAGCTAAATTTAAGGTAGGCTTTCTAAATCATGCATTAAAAGGAGGGTCAAAATTGTTTATTCCCCTTTTTAGATATACAGTTTATAGTCTTCCACGTACAACTTCTACAATTTAGCCCCTGTACCGCACTAATGCTTTATTTCTAGCTAGCTCATGTGTCAGGTACAAATTTATTCCCTGGGTTGATAAGGTGCAATATTAGTGAGAAATAATTTTTCTTGATTAAATAGAGTCTTAGAGACCTAACCCGACTCAAACCGAGGGTCACTTTCTCTTATCACAGCGCCACCACATAGGTAGATTTGTATTTTATGCTTTAGTACAGTGTTACATAAGGATATTGTAAACCAAATGTTTGTGTTCAATGGACTTCATATACAATATAAGTTGAATTTTGATATTTCAATTTTCAGTTCAAATGATTTGTTTTCCTTTCAGTAGAATCTACGTATTAGAAATAATTGATCATGGCTATCCCCACTTGGCAGTAAGTAGAAACAATACTTATACTTTTGTAAATTGATGCGTTGTTTAAAAGAACTTGCAAGTATTTGTCTATATTCTACAAATTACAAAATTATGTTATTATTGAGATGCTTATTATATCTTTATACATTGTAACAAGATTTGTCATTGGTTTGTTTGGTATCAAGTAATAAATATGTAATTATTCAGATGCTCATTAATATTGCTAAACTTGTTAAACTATTCCTCAGGGAACATGTTTGTTCCTTCAACTCCAATTTGCCATCAAAGGTAATGGCACAGTAAATATTTATATTATACATAATCACAGAAGGCCCCAGTCATGTATTCCAACATCTTTAGTTGAAATCTAAGCTTTGTATTTCTTACTAATATATATCGAATATTTATCAAACATCTCAAATATAATCGTCCTACATTTTCATGTTCTTCTTGACTCTACACCTATAGTCCTGCTAGACACCTCATTACAAATGATCTAAATATAGTTAAATATGAGGACCTCATGAAAATTTTGGGAATTCATTCTTTCATCTAAAAACACATTATTATAAATAAAAAGCATTTTGTGGACGACTACGCCAGGTGATGAGCCAGGCATGAAAAAGAAGACCTTGATTGTTAAAATGGATGAAAAGAATCAGATGGATGAAGAAATGACTAATGGGCAACATGTTCAAGGATAACTGAGTCAGCAACCATGGTAAAATACGAAAGCCATAGTGCCTAGCAACATTTGTGTAAAATATTAAAAGCATACCTTTTGCAGTTCTCGAGATATAGGGTGTGTCAGACGGTCGGACAGAAAGACAGACACTGGGTAGTGTGATCTAAGTGCCGCTCTGCTCTGCAGGAGACACAAAAAGACGTTATTGATAACCTAACGACAAAACTTTATGATAAATGTGAATGACTTCTACTTTTCTATCGTCAACCTCTTCCCCTGCATATGGAGTTAATGTCTCCTAGGTTATTAGGTATACAAGAATATGTTCTATGTACGAACAATATTCAAAACGAGGCCAACTATCAAAATAATTATATGAATTAAACAAGAATATCAACAGTCTTGCTTAAAGTCGACATTTGGAAAATTCTTTGTTCAATACAATGACAATAAATTAAATGCATACTGATGTTTTTCATACAAAATGTTCAGCCATTAGTTTCACTCAATTTTCTACGGTTTTTTCTGTAAGTCCGATCATGAAAAGGAGCACAAAGGTGTGACCAGTCAGAAGGGAATGCTTACTCTGGATTTTCCATATTACGTGATCCCACCTCAGTTGTTTTAAGTACTGTTAGATTCTTTAATCATAGTGTTAAGAATTTTCAATCAATTGACAATTTCAGTACGTACTGACGAGACAAAGCATAATTTACAAAAGGTTCAGTTATATCTAAAATTGAACAAAATACTTTAGCATGCATCTTGGTATATTATGCCTGCTTAGTTTCTCCGATTTGTAAAGAAAATTCACATTTTATTAATACGCAGTTAAAATATCGTGTGGCAAAAATGAGAATAAATCCAACCTGTAAATTCCTTATTTTTCGCGAGTTCCTTTATCGCAAAATATTAACATTCAGTGTAATTTTGTAATTGTGTAATTTATAAAATCCATTAGAAATCAACGACGTTCAACTCTCTAGGACACACGCGAAACCTGTCACCACGCGTTAGAATACACAGTAGGAACTATGTGCCTTTTTGCTAGTGCTCTCGAGCGCTAGCAACTACCCTGTATTTTCTTTGCTACATTGCCAAGAAATCCTATTCGTAAACCAGCTCATACAATGCTATAGTTGGCATTTTTTCCATATTATATAGAGGTCCCCCCTCTCAGTAAAGGTCATAAATGTTCTGTTGTGCCAAAACTCCAATAGCTCAACACACACACCCCTTCTTTACTTATGTGTATTGTAAATTCCTTCTTTTTCGCGAGTACTTTTTATCGCAAATGGACTCTTCAACAGCAAATCGCGAGAATAAGTATTCGAGAATGGACAGTTGATCAAGAGTTTTAACATAGATTTCAGCACCATAAAAATAAAGGCGAGTAATTTAATTTCGCGTGTGGTGCTTCTCGCGAATTACGCGATAAAATTCCACACGTATATTTAGGAATTTACAGTATATAAAATACACTTCACAAAACAATTATAACTTTATTACCATCCATCCTCGAGAAAAATTAAAGAATTCATCAAAATAAATCACTTGATCACAAATCCTCCTTTCTGTGTTCAAAAATTGCTACGGCGCGAGGTCACCTATCATTTCTAAAAGATAAACTTGTTAATACTCTTGGAACACCAAAATGTACATTGTTTTGACACAATTTAAAAAAAAATAATAACCTTGTTATATTAACGTAAAAATACAACAAATGTGCGTTTAAAACTAGTTTGTCAATTGTTTTTTCCTCGCAAATTTTCGTTTGCGTTGTTTAACTTTGCGACGTCACAAACGGCTCTTACGTCTATAAAGTACACCAGTTTCGAAGGGCGCTAAATTCACATAAAAGAATACCGAAATAAACGATTACTGTATCATTGGTTTTTCAACAAGTTAACATAGATTTGATTAAGGGCATTTCTTAGTCACTTAGCGGTGTACTTCATTTAGCGAAAGTTTCTTTCAGCGAAAGGCGCTAAAAAGAATAGGAAAAAATTGAGAGTGTAAATATAGCAATGAATTAATATTTTTGAATGTCTTCGATCCTATAACACACCTTGCCGTGCCGACAAATTATCATACCACACTAACGCGTGGTATTCAATTTTTCGACACGGCCAGGTGTGTTATAGGACCGAAGAAATCCAAAAAAATAATTCAATACTTAAATGACTCTTAAATATCAAATCTCAAAAAAAATATAATAATTTGCAAACTAACAGTTGATTGATTGATAATTATTTTTAACGCCGAGTCGGCAATATTTCAGCCATATTTCGGCGATAAACAGAATGTCAATCATTTTCAGGGCCATAAAAATAAAAGCGAGAAATTTTGTTTCGCAAATGATGCTTCTCGCGAAATTACGCGATAATTAATTCCTGAAATATAAATAGGAATTTACAGTATGCAATTTTATAATTGAAAATTTTATTTTAACATCAATATATCATAACAGGCAAATACTTATCCATTCTATAATTATAGCATTAAGAATTTTAATCCATATAAATTTTGTCACTGACAAGAAACTGCATAAATTTTACAATACAAATAAAAATTTTACAGTTCAAATAAAAATTTTACAATACAAATGGAAAAGATAGAATATTGCAACGTTTGACTTGCCATAATATATCTACGCCATCATCTTGTATCATTCAATATTATAAACTACATGTATTTCGCGCTTCATGAAATATGACCACATGACAAGCCTGTGTGATTCACACACCAATAACTCACACAAAACTTAAAAACATTCTTTTAATAAATCACAATAGAGAAAGAATCCACAGTCTGTCACAAGACTGAAGCACTATTACATTTCTAATAACTTAAATATTCCAACTCCTGAAGCTTTAAATTACAAATATTAAAGATGTACCTTTACTGTTAGGAATCTGATCAGCATCATTCAATTTTAAGATTATTTTTATAAACATAAACCATTGGACAGAAAACTATATCAAAGCATTATTTCCTAAAAACATTTTCAAGCCTGTTCTCTATTTGTGACTGAAATTTTTCAGCATATTTTTTTCATATTCAAATTAGTACATTTGTCCGATTTGTTAAAATATTTTTGAAGTAATATTTGAATTTATGTTTAAGGAAGGACATGGAGATACGGAAAAGTATTCAGTCTCAAAGTCGATAAAACAATACAAAAAAAAAAGAGCAGAGCAAACACGGACCCCCGAAACATCAGAGGTGGGATCAGGTGCTTAACCTTTTTGTTCAGTTTATCCAGACATTTTTAGCCTGTCCCTTCTCTACTAGGGGCCGTAAAACTTACGAGCTTATATTTGATTTCAGACTCACTTTTCCACTTTTGATTTCAGACTCACTTTATATATTCCTTTGGTAAAAGTGAGATTGAGACCAGAAGTAAGCTCGTCTAAAATTTATTGCCCCAGGCCTGGTTCTAATTAGTGTTTTACCTTTTGGTCGAATTCATCCAGACAATTTTACGAAAGCCCAGAAGGCTCATTCGAGATTCAAGTTTCGAAATACGAGATTCAAAATTCGAGATTCGAAATTCGAGTTTCGAGATTCAAGATCCAAATTAACCAATCAAAAGGCTCGTTCGAGATTCGAGGTTCGAAATACGAGATTCGAAATTCGAGTTTCGAGATTCAAACTCCAAATTAACCAATCAAATGCGGGTTCAACATTTGATTACTCCCCTTTATTAAGTTTAATCTATCAATAAATCGTTTAATATATTTATAACAAATGAGTCATTTGAATAAATTACAATGCAAGAAAGAGTGTTATATACGAAGGAAAGTTAAATAATCATTTGATTTTTGATCAGCAAGATATATTTCAATTTACGTATATTATGACTTCTTAAATATTAAATAGAATACATATATCAGGAATATATATATAGTTTTGCATTGTCTACTGTATATAAAGGGTTGCTGATATAATTATACAGTTATAAATAGTGTCTAAAGATTAACAAAATCCCCAACCCTACCTGCAACACCTGCCAATTTTTCCCGACACTGAAAATGTTACTTTAAAAAGTTGAAAGGCAATGTAGCCTTGATAAATAAAAACCGCGCTCGTTTTCCTAATAAAGGGAATACATAAAAATAAAGTTTTCAATTACTTATCTTCATCTAAGGCTTTGATTTCTTGGACTAATTAACAATTATATATACAATACAGATTGCAAATATGAAGTAGAATAAATGCAGCATTCATTTTATCTGATATTAAACAGTAGATTAGTCTAAATGAGCTGCAAAAAAATAGCGTTATGGTTTTATATTTTTGTCTCTGGCCATAGCGTTATGGTCAAAGACTAAAATATACTCGGTTTTTATTTATCAAGGCTACAAGGATTTTGTCACTATTTTGTCACTATTTATAACTTTATTATTATGTCAACAACCCTTTATATAAAGTAGACAATGCAAAAATATATATTTTCCTGATATATGTATTCTATTTAATATTTAAGAAGTCATAATTTTAATTGAAGTATATCTTGCTGATCAAAAATCAAATGATTATTTAACTTTCCTTCTAATATATATAGCACTCTTTCTTGGATTGTAATTTATTCAAATGACTCATTTATTATAAATATATCGTTCGATTTATTGATACAGAGGCGTAGTCACAAACTTAAAAGTGGGGCTCAACTCCAGAAATTCTTTGACAAGGAAATAAAAAGAAACCAGGATTGAGAGTTCCCCAAACTCGAAAATCCTATTTTTTTGGGGGGGGTGGGGGGGGTAAGTGGCCAACTTTTTCAAAGGCACGTCACTTTCAATTCCAATTTTTTTCCCACAATTCTTCGATATCACTATACTATGGTCAAAAGGGGGGGGGGGCTTCTATCCTTTCAATGAACATTTCCTATAGTAAAGGTAATGTTGGGGAAAAAAAGTGGGGAGCAGGTCTTGACGATTTAATTACTATATTACATAACTATATAATACAACTATTACTTCAAGAGAAATGCTTACTCATTTGTTGAACATTAAAAAAATGCCATAAAATGAGGTTTAATATTATTTCAAAAAAGCTGTGATTTTCTTCTTCATTAAAAAGTGGGGGGGGGGGGGGGGGGGCACAGACATACTCTTGCCCCCCCCCCCCGATCTGAAAGTGGGAGGGCTAGTGCCCCCCCCCCCTGTGACTACGCCTATGTGATAGATTAAACATAATAAAGGGGAGTAATCAAATGTTGAACCCGCATTTGATTGGTTAATCTGGATTTTGAATCTCGAAACTCGAATTTCGAATCTCATATTTCGAACCTCGAATCTCGAATGAGCCTTTTGATTGGTTAATCTGGATCTTGAATCTCGAAACTCGAATTTCGAATCTCGAATTTTGAATCTCGTATTTCGAAACTTGAATCTCGAATGAGCCTTCTGGGCTTTCGTACACTTTATATTTCTTATTTATGATTTACCTTTCCGTCGAGTTCATCCAGACATTTCTGAGCCTGTCTTTTCTACTTCTATTTAATGTGTTACCTTTCGCTCGAGTTCGTCCATATAGTTTTGAGCTTGTCTCCTTCTTCTTATTATTTTTTTTTCCTTTTCGTCAAATTTGTCTAGACATTTTTGAACCTGTTCTTTCTGGTTCTATTTAATGTTTTACCTTTTCGTCGAGTTCATCCAGACATTTCTGAGCCTGTTCTTTCTGATTCTCTAGCTGTTGTAGTGTGGCTGTAATGGCGTCCATTTCTTTTTGTAACATGGCCACCTCACCATTACAAATCTTAATGTCTGCCTCTGTCTGGACATTGTCTCTCTCCAACTGTAACTACTCCCTGTCAATAAAACTCTCAGATAGAATTCTTCCAGATATAAATCAGTGTATACCAAAAGTACACGGTTTCAGACACTCTAAAATTAAGTAAAGCATTGGGAAATGGAAATAGGAGTAAAATTTATTATTATTTAACAAATACCTTAATTTAAACATGAGAATACATATGAACATATAATACAAGAAATAGTTATCACAATGTATGGATCTGTAGCTCTCTGGCAATGTTCTAAATTAAAGTTACCTTTTCATGTCCTCTATTTCCTTAGAGATGATGTTTAGTTTTTTAATGGCTGAAGAATCGGCCATATGTCCATAGGGTCCAGCACTTACGCCATCCTGTAAAATCAACCAGCAAAGTTAATAATTACTTCTTGTACATGACACTAGATTTTTATTATCTTTTAATAGATGTAAGATTTGTTAGAATTAAATAATGCAAGCATTCCATTTGAAATGCAAAAATATTACAATTTTTAGACCTACAATGAACTACTTAAAACATTTGAAATTTAAATGTAAATTAACAAGCCTATACTCACCGTAACACCAAACTGTGTGGCGTCGGCACTACCCTTGGGTCGCATGGAGGGGGTATCATCTCTGGGGTGAGAGTGACTGGAGGATCTACCCCCTTTAGTTTCTGTTGTACTAGGTACATGGCCAGGGAGAACTGTTCTATGTTTATCTTCCCCACTGGGTCCTAAAAGACAGATTTACAAAATAAATAAAAGAGGCTCTTCTTTAACAGAATGAGCTAGGTTCACTAACATCACAAAATGACCATGTCCCTATACCTATTTACTGACAAAGTCACAATGTTCTATTTTAAACATAAGAATAAAGTAAAAACAGTGCTTTCATTTCCTATAAAACAGTTTCCTTTGAGAGTTCAGGTATTGCAAACTAGGCTTTGTGAAATTGTAATATTCTTGAAATTTGCAGATGATGGGTGAAGTTGAGCATCTTCAGCTAATAATTTTAATTTTTAACTTTTAAAAATGTGAGCCCACACCCCGATACATAAAAAAAGTCATGGATAAGATTCTTTTATTGATTTAATTAAACATATCAGATCAGAGGTTGGGGACAATGTAAAATATTGAAAACAGCTTACCTTTTGGCCACTCTAAAGAATTTTTCATAATTTGAAAAAAATGATGGAATTCATTTCATATGTCATAAAAGAAAGAAAATGATGCCATTTTAATTGATATGAAGTAACCTAAGGTCCAAGTAAAATTGAACATATATTCAACTAAAACTGAGCACTTTTGATTTTTTCAGAAATTCACAGGGTCAGAAAAAGCCAAAAGTGAACTTTGTTAGTATTAAACAAGTTTTTAAGGTCACATGAATATTGTACAGATTCTTTTTTAAAAACATACTGCATCAGCTAACTCCGACAAATCTTTTTTTTTTTGTTCTTCAGAAAAAAAATAGCTGAACAAACATTTTAATTTTTTCTAACTACTGTACAGTGTATAGTTAAACCTCATTATTTAATATTTATAACAGGAAGTTTCCTCATTCGTTTAAGCTTTGTGAAAAAAATCAATTATATTTGAATTTAAAGCTTTGATTCCCTATTGCCCCCGGTCATGATTTGACAAATTTATATTTTTACTCAAAAATGCTTCCACAAAAATTTCAGGTTTTCTGGCCAAATGGCCCTTGAAAAACTCCCCTTGGAAGGGAGCTAAAATGGCCCTTTGTTTTAACAATTAAGAATCTCCTTCACCCAGGGATACTTAGTGCCAATTTTGATTGAATCATCCCAGAGGTACTTGAAAAGTATACTGACACGCAAAAGAAACGCAACACCCTACTTTAGGGGTAAATAATTATGTAAAGTAAAAAAAAAATTTGCATCTTAAAATTATGAATATCTTTAATTTGGTAAACATCGGTAATTTAACAGTTGAACAATTTCCATACCATAACCGGACGTCAAGTTTTAGTCTGCTTAACAGAAATAAAAAATTGTATGTTTAACAAAACATTTGGCAATACTATGGAGTTTTAAGGGTTTTTTACTGTTTATCATAAGTAATGCAGCAATATTTCAAAAAATAAACTCTCCTTTCGTTTCCCGTAACGATGCTAAGCTTACTTGAAAATGGCTTATGTACGTATTTCCATTGCTTTAGCTGGAAAATTTCAGTGTGAAGATGATGGAGAGTTGCTGATGCAAAATTTCATGACATTACGCATCAACAGGGTCTTACGTATCATATGCATTAAGGACAGACCTTGTACAAGAAGTCCAAGGGTCACTACACTGCTCTAAGTTAGAGAAAATTCGATCTAAACATTTGAAAATGGGCATTTAAAAATGCAAGAGAATTATTCCTTCGCTCAGATCTCGATATTAATGAACCTATTGTATCGTAGGAATTAAGCTGCAATTGTTGTTTAGGGAAGTATTGCATGTTTTACTTGAATGGCTGGGAGGGGGGTGTTTTGGTACTCATATTTTACTTAGTCAAGTAAACAGATAAACATTTAACATTTTTATCAAATCTCTGATGTTCTGAAAAGTGAGTTTAGCCTTGCTTTATTCGCTTTTGAAAATTATAAGATAAAAAAAAACATTTGTAGATTACTGCTTGTTGCGTTTCTTTTGCGTGTCAGCATATGAAAAGTTTACAAATGAACGGAAAGACACAACTATTTGGATGGAAAATGGACAACAGGTGATCAGAAAAACTCACTTGAGCTTTCAGCTCAGATGAGCCAAAAACTCTGAAATATCATAGGATTCAAGATACTGTGAGTACCGTACTTGCAATATACAGAATAAGTAGGTGAGGATTTCCAATCACTTTGACATATATCCATGAGCTTCATGTTTATACATTGCTAAAAAAATACATTCGTTTTTATTAGCATAACCTGCCCTAACGTCAACCTTGAAAGATAGTTATGAATTAGTATGAAGTTTACAATAGGCTTTCAGGGTTGCACTTTGAAATTAAGGGTCTCCGATCCTCAGCCAGGAAGGACAACTCTTTAAATTATAACTTAATTCAAAAAGTCTCAAAATGAAGCTTGAAAATTAAATCTTTTATGCAATAATTTTTTAATATATCTCTCAATGTGTTTCAAGGTTCTTTGAAGTTCTCAGAAAGGTATAATTAAACGTCCAATTTTTTACCCCATAAAAGCATTTTAAAATTACATGTTCATTTTGATTTAACCATAGATCATACCAATGTTTATTAACCTGATATGAAATAAGAAATGATTTATCGAGTTTTGCATTGACAGGGGAATCTTTATACACTTTGAAGTGTAAAATGATAGAGGTAAATAAAAAAAGTTAAAGTACATTATTTGCATAAAAATTGGGGAATTTCTTCAAAAGCCTGGGTACCTATGATATTTATTTTTGAATTCTGTTAATTGATCAAATTTGAATTGGAAAATGCATAATGCAGGTGATTTTATTGGCAATTCCTGAAAATATTTGAGATTTACTAATTTTCTCTGTATACTGTGGCGGATTTAAGGGGGGACCACCAGGCACGCGCCTACCCCTAAAATTATCAAAGTTAGCGTAAATCACAGTTTCGTCTAGAAAATGTAAATATGTCAACTTGGTAGACCTCTTTTTTATCCAACAAAATCTCTAGAATCCAGGACCCACTGGGGGCCTCAAGGCAGCCCCAAGACCCCCTGACTGTTTTTGGCGCCGTCTCTAACTTCAATTCCTGGATCCACGCCTGGTATAATATGATTAACTTGAAAGATGAAGTTTGAAGAATTATCATGGGTAAAAACACCTACTTTGAAAATTCAGAGACATTTTCATTTAGTCAATGCTTGATTTTCAGAACCTCGGGATTGGAGTACCCTAATTTTAACTATATATGTCTTAGATGTGTTTTAATACATAACTATTGCCTGTGTTCATGTCTCAAGGATCATACGAGTGCAAGATATCTAATATTTCATACAAATATCAATCACAAAGATACATGTATAATAAAACTATTAATATTGAATTCATACAGTCACATTTATTTTATTTATAAACTGAAAATTACAAAAGGGATTTTCCACCTTTAATTAAAGTAACTGATTAAAATACAATAGGAATTTTCCACTTCTAATTATAGTCTCTAAAGTGACAGGAACTATAAAATAATAAAAATGACTTCCTACAAAGGCCTGAAAGTAAAAAAGTCAAACTTATATCTTTATTTAATTAATACAAATTTCTTAAAATTCTAAAAATTATCATAGAATCATGTATTTATTGAGGTGTTATACAAAAAAAACAATAGTCTGCAAGATTTTGACCGTAATAACATCACGAAACTCAATATAACTTAAATTGGGTTTATACAACTTAATCATCTTGAAAAATTTTGTTTACACAATACACATATTCATGTTTTGTACAGGGACTTGGGTATACAGCATTTATCAGAGTCTGTGTTTATGAGACTGAGTCTCAAAGTGGGGTCCTTACAGACGGTGATCATGAGGAGAGAGATGAGGGACTTCATGGAAATGATGAGAAATCAAGTAATGAAAACAAAAGAAGACAGGATGATGACTAGTGGGAGTCAAAGAGAAGGATTCAGGCTGAAGGGATCAGATGTGGACACAATGTATTGGCCAGATGACCACATTGTTATATGGGACTTAGATCAGGCTCAGAATTATGACTTAAGTAGAAAAAAATTGATTCTCTGTGATTGTTCTGATAGTCCACCAGGATTTGCTTTACTTGAATTACTAATACCAACACACAGGGAAAGTGTAAAGAATGCATGTATGAGAATAAATGACAGACTCTATATATCCAGTTCCAAATACAGACAGATTACATGTTCAGCAGTTATACCTAATTCTAAGGAACATGGCCCGTGTGGTAGTGTTGTTGCAGTGGGAGGAGAGTACGACACTGCCCAATGTTTTGTCTGTGAATTTTGGCCCCCACCTGCCTCCAAATGGATAGACAGATGTCACTCATGGCCTCCGTCTTATATTGCTGATGACGTAGTCAGAAATGGATGTCACTTTGTAGCAATAGGACACAAACTAGGAAAACACGCAGACAAAGAGTGGAGAATTTCCTTCTCTTTGGCAGAACAAAAACTTGTTTACTCAATGAACCATTGCCAATTCTTAACCTATGGGCTGCTTAAATTGTTCTTAAAAGAGTCTTTTGATGATGGATTAAGTGATGAGGATAAATTGCTGTGTTCCTATCACATGAAGACAGCAGTTTTCTGGGCGATTCAACAAAACACAATTCCTCATTGGATTCCACAAAATTTTCTTCAGTGTTTCTGGGTCTGTTTTAAACTTATCCTTAAATGGGTGTATGTGGGGGTCTGTCCCAACTTCTTTATTCCAGAAAACAACATGTTTCTGAGCAAAATTCATGGTGAAGCACAAAAGAAATTATTCATTAGGCTTCATAAATTGTATGAGAAGGGTTTAGTGTCACTGCTTCATATTCCATCTATCAGGTCCAGTGTTATTAGTGTCCTTCAAAATCCCAGACAATCTATTGATACAGATATACACAGGTTGATCTCCAGGATTTTGTTTGAAAAACATCTATTTTATGAATTGATTTTTTGCAAAATGCCACTATCAGACCTTATTTGTATGAAGATCCTCAATGCTGTAGAAAAGTTGATAATTTTACCCCTGACCGAAAACCAGGTTCTCATGTTACAGACACTTACTGCAAATGTACTCCAGTACACCGCGTTTATATCATACAAGCTTTTAACCTTTTTTGCACCATTCAAGGTATATTCTAGCTCAGTTGTAAACAAACAGGTGTATTCGACTAATAAAACATCCATTTATATGCTGAAATTAGCAGCAAAGTTTGGGTGTATTTCTGATATGTTGTATATTGCAATGTTTTACTACAAAACACATAGATATAAAGAAGCTATATCAGTTATAGAGATGGCAAAAGTAAAGTTAGCACAGCCGTACATATTGTATATCCATCATTTATCTCTAGATGCAGAATGGTTCATGTCCTTGTGGGGACAGTCCTTGTCTGCTAAAATGAGACATGCTGTGGCATGGGATTTTATTCTTGAAAATAAAATCAGTTATTTAGATGAATTAGTGTCAGAACAGCAGTCTGGGTTACAGTGTGAACACCCTGTATTAGATACATGTATCCCACTCTATGTTCTGTTACACATGCTAGAGGTCTTGTGTTACAGACATGTAGACCCAATGAAAGCACAATCAGTTCTATATGATCTACAGGTACTGGTCCACCATGATCAGGAGAAGTATATAAATGTATATCAAAGAGACATATCCTGGCATATTCTAGGGATCTGTCAACAGGTGACAGGGAACCTCCGGGATGCTCTGTACTCCTACCAACAATCTCTCAGACAAGAAACAGTTCACAATATACAAACTGCTACATTAATGAGAATACAAGAAATCAAGGGACTCATGCACATAAATCAATAATTATCATGATGATTGTTATCTACCAGAGTTCAGCACTTCAGAGAAAGAAACTCTCATCCCCTTCCCGCTCTTGGAATTTCTTCTTGTTTTCATTTTTACTATGGTATTGATATAGCTGCAGGTCTGAAAAATTTGGGATGGACAATCAGAGTTCTACAGTGACACCTATTGAAATAAGTTTGTTTTATTGTGCATAAAAAGTGCACTGTTTCTCAATTTATTTTTTTGAAAATTTATACAATTATTGCTGTTTTTGAGGTCAATAAGATGATTAAGCCACCTGACGAGTATAATGTTCACCGAGCCCAAAGGGCACGGTCAATATTGTACTTCGAAGGTGGTTCAATCATCTTATTGACTGAAAAAAAAACAGTAGTGTTTCATCATATGATTCATTGATTAAATGATACAATTCATTACTTGTTTGCATTTGTAGAGGTCCTAACCAACAATAAAGAGAGAAGCAGAGTTACAATGTAATTAAACCTCAACCGTCGTATTAATTTGAAATATTTTAAATCTATTTTTGTTACCATGCAAGAAAAACAAATGTCAAGCTCTTTTTTTATTTGGTAATGAAGGATTATCAGGAAGAACTGACAGCCTTAAAAAAGTCAAAAAGTTTGTTTAGAAAAAGTATCTGAGGGAGGGAGGAGGGAGGGGAGGCTGTTCCTGGAAGCCCCACTTACAACCCCACCACAAATTATATTATATAAAAATATTCCTAACTGTGTGTTCCTAGCATATTCTTCTACTTCTTCCACAATTAAACTCTTTGTACAAGTCATGTACGAAATGTATTGGACTGAATTTACTTGTGATTTTTGGAAATTTTTGTTGTGGAAGTAGTGAAAAAATATCTGGGGAACACACAGTTTGTAATATTTTAAAGATGGCAGCTTAAATATATTGAGAAAAAAATCGAGAAACAGAGCACTTTTTTGTGCCAGCGAGCTACAGACCTGCAGCTAGGTATTAATATTGTTTTTGCCTATTTTCAAAAGAAATGGGGATTTTTTTATTCCTATGATAACCCACTGTGTATATTATTGTAAAGAAAATCTTAACGTTGTATTGTAAATTAAATTTGTTGTTTTTAATTGAGTTTGCTGCTTGTAAATAAAATTGGTGAAGGGATTTTTTATTTCAGTAAATTCAGGTATATTATTACTTTCATTTCCTTTAATCTCACACATGATAAATAGAATTTTATTCTCCAACAAGATGTGTTTGTGAAACACTGATGCCCCTGTATGGCAGCTTATGGAAAAGGTTGAAGTTTCTAAAATGCAAGCAAAACCCCAAGGTCAAAAAGTCAAAATTGTTGGTATCCAAAGAAAGGTCTTGTCACATGGAATACACATGTGAAGTATGAAAGCCCTAATTCAACCTGTCCAAAAGTCATAGGCAAGGTTAGCATTTTTTTAAAAGTGGGTAAAACTCTTAGGTCAAGGTCAAAAATATTTATACCAGTTGAAAGATTTTGTCACAATCAATACACAAGCATGAATGCCTCGAAGTCCGCAGGATGCTGGAAAAACTTTGTGATATCAAGAGTTTGAGTTTTCAAGAGTCTGGAATTTTCTGGGTTCATGGGCGTCGGAACCACTTTTTTTTGCAAATATATACAAAATATAGGCATTGAAAATAATTTGATTTTTCTTTTTTTTTTTTGCTTGTTTAGCACCCCCCCCCCCGCCACACACACACACTTTCAACTTGCCTATGGGTTTGTTGACTGGTTTTACAATTAGTCTTACAGGATGTTATATTTTCATGCAGTACTTACCTTTTACATCTGGTTTTTATAAAACAACGATTTGTTTTCCTATTTTAGATGAATATTAAACTGAGTAAAGTAAAAAAATCTACATCGTCATTTCATGTTTATTTATTTATTCTTTGTAATACGGACATCGTACTACACATAATTCATTTGAAAACGACATTTTACAAAGTCGTACATAGTATTGAGTATTCCAAACATGATCATTTAACGAAGTTTTCTAAGTATTTGTCCTACAATAGTTGTCATATTGACACTGAGGTTTCTACATCTTCACATTTCGTTAAACTTCGAAACTGCCTAGAAATAAAAAAAATATTTTGTATGTCGTCTTGTAATCAATAACTATTTTTTATTTACACTGCTTCTATAAATTATAGTAAGACAGTCGATGACAATTATTTTAAAACATAAGATTAATTATAAATTAATTATCACCTTGCAATATAAGTGTCAGCTGAATAAACTTCCCGTTTTTCAAGACCCACATCTTCTGCCTGGAGCTATTTAAATGTTCACGTAATGTTGCAATTATATAACCTTGTATACACAAAACAACTTTGAGGTATCGAGGGTAAATTCCAGCAGAATATGTAAAGCGGGACTACATTTTGACTTTGAGGGATCAAGATTTTCGAGACATCAAGAGTAAAATTTTAAAGTTATATTAGGAAAAAAATTGGAACCGGAGACCGAAATTCGTGTCATCAAGACTTACCTGTATAATGTATTTATAAAAGTTTTGTACACTCTGCTTATGAATGGGTTTTAATAAAGTAAGATAACAGCATTTTAACTTTTATTTTAAAAAAATGCAATACATATTGCAATACAGTTGAAAAATCGCAATATATTGCAATTCCCAACTGATACACTAAGAAATAGCATCTCTCACTCACCAGATGTGGGCCAGCAGTGTTGTGTTGGAGAGACCACTCTGTAGAAATATACTGCAGATTTCCTCCTCTGACACAAAACTATCCATGTCAGCATCAGCCGCCTTAAACATCTGGTCATACTTCATCTTGTCCACAGGGTTCACGACCCACTGAAGGGTCAGCTGTTAGCAGAAGAATTATAAAATATACAGGGGTCATACTGCCACATAGGGGAAATATAATGCTGCTCAAACACTTCTTGTTTTAAGTTAGAATTAGTCATCTTTACATTAAGAACTGACACCCTTTAACTTACTATCTTTAACTTTAACTTACTGCGGGGGAGTCTGTCCTCAGGATCGGCGATCCCCTGGCTCCCCATGGTGGCAGGACAGGCACTCCTCCAATGGGGGCCGATTTAGTCCGCTTTGAGGGTGGGACTAACTGAGGTGGCAAAGATTTGGGTACTGGGTTCTTGTCAAGGGCTTTGTAAACCAAATGCACGCACTGAAAAGAAATCAAAATGTGTTAACTGATCTAAATAAAACAACAAAAAGTTCTATGAAAATTTATCACATATTTTATAAGGAATGAATAAACAATGAACAGCTTGAATATGATGTCGAAAGCAGACCTGTTTACCTATATCCTTGTCTCTCAGTATTTTTTATTAGATTTGTCCGTGAGATTTGGCATTTGCCAGTAAGATTTCACTTTCCATCAATTTTAATTTGAGGTTGTTTTTTTTGCAATTAACAAAGTATGATACTGAGACAGATCATAACGAAAACTAACTTCTCGATTGAAAACAAGTGTATCTCTTCTTTCCGTATTTTCATAATAGCAAAACATGAGACGTATTTTAGGCTAAAAATCCGAACAAAAAACGGCGAAATTGTAAGAGTAAACAGGTCTGCGAAAGGGGGGAGGGATTTTTTTCAACATTTGTAAAGTTTTGCCCCTGAAAAAACTTTTATAAACCTATGGAATATTTAAACTGGCTACAGAGAAATAAGATTCATCCAGAGTACTTGTTTTCAAATGCTAAGATTCGGAGAGATGAGTGATGCACAGTTAATGTTGATTACAGTAACACATTCCTTATAATTTGCAATAAATTTTCATTTTGTAGAACAATATTATTGTGTCTCATCATATGCCTAAATAAACAGGAATTTGGGAAGTCAAGTGCTCAAGTGTTTTTCTCAGTTTCACTCAAACAAATCTGTTGTGTTCAAAGTTGCAACGCCTTGACCTACCATTGCTTACAAAAATATTAGCATTTTATTAAAAAATACTACTACTGATTTGTGGTTTATTCCATAGATAGAAAAGATGATGCTAGCTAAATATTTTAAAATTCATTGATGTACCTAAAGCATTCTTTTTTTATTTTTTTATTGAAACTTTCACACATATTACAAACATTACAAACTTCTGTATGGATATATGAACAATCAAAATCAAACAAGACTAATTATGGTTGGAACATACAAAATTAGTGTAAAAGTTTATGAAGAGAGAGAGAAAGAGAGAGGGGGAGAGAGGCAGGTAAGCATTACATATTGTGCCCTAAAACATAATCAGTTTTCTTTAAGCTTACCATATGAAATTAAAAAAAAAGAAAGAAAAAGGGGGAAGCTAAAGAAAGACTAGTGCAGTGCAGTTTTGAGGGATTTTCTAATAATTAATATTTAAAAAATTGAAAAAAGAACTGATGATAATAATTACAAAGAAGGTAAATTAATTATAGTATAACAACCCATTTCTGCCAGAAAGTATTAAAATTTTAAGATTTTAATACCTAAAGCATTTTTAATTTTATGGGGTTAGTCCACAAACTTTTTTGATACCCCCTCGTATAATACTGAACACAAAGAACTCTTTGTTCAGAAAGCTGTCTTTGTCAATGTCACTGAGGTCCCAGATTTTACCCAGAACCTCTATAGGAAGCTTAGAGTTGATCAGCATCTGTAAAATGAGACCCATAATTAGCTTTAAACCTTTTTGTTGTTTCATAAAGAAATGTTTATTTTTCTTTGTATTTTTAGGACACCTGTTACATGTTATCTTTTCATTGGTTAATTCGATACTTGTACATCCAAAGATGATTTACTTGTAATAAAAAAAGATATTAATCAAAATAAACAGAAAACGGTAATATAATTGATACTTTTTTATTACTAGATGGTTTTTCTATGCTCTTAATTTTTTACAATGCGAGTGGTTTCGCTCCAATTACGTGTTCGCGCCGAGTGGTTTCGCTCCGAGCAGTTGTTCGAGCCGCGTGAATTCGCCCCAGTTCGTTTCTACTGTATATATCGCTTATCGGATAGTCGTTTTATTAATATATGTATTAAAATATTATAAAGAAAAGGTAATTGCAATGAAATGGGAAGTCTATAAGTATAATCGACTTCATGCAGAAGAATCCCTGTTCTACATAATTTAATATCGTAAATCAAATGAAAAACAATGACAACCTTCATTGAAAAGTCAACGAGATTTGTGAAATAAATATTTATTTTAACATCCAATCTTAAATTATTCCAAATTAGACGATCAAAAATGTTCGAATATATAGTCATAATTTGGCTAAAAATGGCCTCACTACATGTATAAGAATTAATACAAAATGGGATAATTATCCGACATTAAACACGACATTAACGCTAAGGGTTTAATAATTACAAGCCACTAAGTTATATAATTACAGGTAATCGGGGGAAGCCATACTGTATACTACCCATATCTAACATGTAGATAAATAGGGCCAAACCACCCGGCACGATACCAGCGCGAACACGAAATCGGCGCGAAACCACCCTACAATTTTTTTACAACACTATTATAGTCTGTCATAGATTAACATGTATTCCAGTTGTTATAAATTGGTTTGAACTTCATTTCAGTTGTTATAGACTGGATCTTGTAGAAAAAGTGAATTTATATGCTTATATATGAATATATTCATTACTAATTGCTCTCATGAGACAGTAATACCCGCACTGGTGAGAACCTAGTAAGTTGTTACAACTTGTGTTCAAACCATTTGTATAGTATTTATACAATAAAATATGTTCAAACCAACCAACCAATACCCGCACTTAATTGTCTACCTCTAAATGCACTTTCCTTTATAATTGGACGCACAGGGAAGAAACCACGATAATTCTAAACTTTACACGAAATATATACATATTATGTTTATTGGAACATAAAATACTCTGGTAAACGTGATACGTGTTTTTTTTTTTTTTTTGTCATGTAAAAGGTGACGACCACTAACAATGATCGATTTCATAACTCTTTAAACAGTTTAAATATGTGAAGAGGACACAAAACACGGATCCCTGGTAATTCCACAGGTGGGATCAGGTGCCTCGGAAAAGTAAGCATCTCCTGTTTACTGGTCACACACTCCATGAACCCTATGTCAATTCAGTATAAATACAAAATTGGCATGAAACAAACCAAAACATAACCCAAAGATAGGTTATATTTGCTAAAAATTTAATTATAACGACTACAAAAAAATTACAAAATATGCAAATCCCTGTCATATTAACTTATTAGTAAATAGCCTGCCTCGCTTCACAAATTGATCTTACACAGAGCAAGCTCTTAAGCGGCGAATACGTTAGAGACAAAAACTCTTAAATCTTAGTTCTTCTAAAATACAATTTAAAAAATGAGCCTTACAAACAAAGACAATGTTGTTACCTGCTTTGTCAGCAGGTACCAATACGTACTGATCATGTAATCTATCTAGTTGATTTTTTTTACTATGCCCCTCAATCTTTTAATACCCAATAGATCTGATACATTTAATCCATCTGGACAAAGTGTCAATGTCTTCTTTTTCATATCTTGTCTAGCGCTTGAGGTAATCTTAAACGGAATCCATAAAACGTCTGAAATTCCCACGAAAGTTGAAGAATCGGGGTTTCCTATATTAAGAACCTATTTTTATTATTGTTTTTAAAAGAAGTAATGTTTTTAAGCATCCTTTATAACCCAAAAAATACCAATGACTTCCTTATGAGACATCTTTCTTTGAACTATAACCATAGAACCATAGATATTTATAGAATCATAAAGTACGGCAGTATGCTTTGGAGCTAAATTTAAGGTAGGCTTTCTAAATGATGCATTAATAGGAGGGTCAAACATGTTTATTCCGAGGATTACTTTGTCTTATCACAGCGCCACCACATATGTAGATTTGCATTTTATGTTTTAGTACATTGTTACATAAGGATATTGTGAACCAAATGTTTGTGTTCATATGCAATATAAGTTGAATTTTAATATTTACAAAACTGAAAAAGTTCAAATGATTTGTTTACGTATTAGAAATAATTGATCATGGCTACCCACACTTGGCAGTAAGTAGAAACAATACTTATACTTGTGTAAACTGATGAGTTGTTCAAAGGAACTTGGAAGTATTTGTCAATATTCTACAATTTACAAAATTATGTTATTATTGTAATAAGGTTTGTTATTGGTTCGTTTGGTATCTAGTAATGAAATATGTAACTATTCAGATGCTAATAAATATTGCAAATCATAGACTTGTTAAACTTTCCCTCAAGCAACACGTCTGTTCCTTCAACTACAATTTGCCATCAAAGGCAATGACACAGTAAATATTTATATTATACAAAATCACAGATGGCCCCAGTCATGTATTCCAACATCTTTAGTTGAAGTCTAAGCTTTGTATTTCTTATTTATTACATCGAATATTTATCAAACATCTCATATGTAATCCTCCATCGTGTTCATGTTCTTCTTGACTCTACAACATTAGTCCTGTTAGACACCACATTACACATGATCTAAATATAGTTAAATGTTTGGAACTCAAATCCCTTGATTAAAAAGAGCAAATACATAAATATTTAGGGAATTTCATTCTTTCATCTGAAAACTCATTGTTAAAAATAATAAGCATTTTTGGAAGATTACGCCAGGCGATGAGCCAGACATGAAAAAGACCTTGATTGTTAAAATGGATGAAAAGAATCAAATGGATAAAGTAATGACTAATGGGCAATATAAAAACCAGCTACATGTATCTCTCTGTCTTTAAAAATTGAATCCCGCCTCAAATATATTGGAAGATCCGTGTTTGCTCTGATCCTATTTTCTAACGTTTGATGGACTTTTGATCTTGAATATTGTTCGTTTTCTCCGTATCTGTCACTACTATACATATACTGGATTCCTTAACTACATAAAGATCTTCCCAACAAAAATGCATAGCGATTGCTCAGAAATATTCTACTTTATCTCATTAATAATAAGCATTTTGTGGAAGATAACGCCAGGCAAAGAACCAAGAATAAAAGATACCAAGCGTCAGATACACATACTTCTAATCTGGATGTTTATTGGAACCAGAGCTTTCCAAGTATATGTTGGTAAACTTTTCCCGAGTACCATGAGATTTGGTGCCGAGCGAAGCAAGGGACCAAATCGAATGGCAAGGGAAAAGTTTAACAACATACTTAGTACATGCTTCACACGATAAATTAAGCTCTTTGTGTTTCTGTATATTTAATAATAAATCTTTGTGTGTTTCATATCATTTAATCAAGATAACGATAGTTTGACCCTGACTGTTGCCATTTTGTACAAGCCTAGATGAGATAATTATATATTCTAATTTCAATTTTTATTTAATTTTTCATGATTTGATTTGGGTTGAATAATTCAGGAAGAAAGGCAGAGGAAGAAATAGAGATCTTTCTTCCTGAACTAATTTATTTAACTATGTAGATGTTTTGACTATGTATTACATCAGGTCCATTATTCATTTTCTGATGACCTTGCCCTGTGTCCATGATTGTAATTACCAATCATTGGTAATGATTTGCTCAATAGTTATGCACACAATGGCAGAGCCACCCAACCATGAAGCTTGCGCTTGGGGTGTACCAAGTGATTTGGTAAAAAGGAAAAGGAGCACACAGCGGGTGTGACCGGTCGGCAAGGGATGCTCACTCCTCCATGACACCTGATCCCACCTCTGATGTTTCGGGGGTCCGTGTTTGCTCTGCTCTTATTTCGTATTGTTTTGTGGACTTTGAGATTGAATGCTATTCGTTATCTCCATATCCTTCTTCGAGGTGTGAATCATGTACTAAGGAAATGTTGTTTTGTAACTTTATTAAATATGTAAATAAATCTAAGAATTTACTATTAGCATGATAGTTCAGGCACTTGAATGATAGGAAAAAATGGCATCCATGCATAGTTTAACACTTCGAAGGAATCTGGCAGTGAAATAAAACATGGATCTCTAATCCTCAAATGAATTATTAATTGGAATTATTTTTTTAAAAATTACTACTAGTATTTATACAAATGTGTTTCAAACAAAATCTAGATCTAGTACTGAGAGCTTGTACGATGTACGATGTATGAGTACTTAATGAAGATCTAGTACTGAAATCTTATAAAATGTATTAGTACTTACTGTCGATCTAGTACCAAAATCTTGAACGATGTATGAACTACTGTAGACCTTGTACAATGTATGAGTACTTACTGTAGATCTAGTCCTGAGATCTTGTACGACGTATCAGTACTTACTGTAGATCTATTCCTGAGATCTTGTACAATGTATGAGTACTTACTGTAGATCTAATACAGAGATCTTGTACGATGTATGAGTACTTACTGTAGATCTAGTCCTGAGATCTTGTACGATGTATTAGTACTTACTGTAGATCTAGTATCGAGATCTTATAAAATGTATAAGTACTAACTGTAGATCTTAAACTGAAATTTTGTATGACGTACGATGTATGAGTACTTACTATAGATATAGTACCGAGATCTTGTACAATGTATTAGTACTTACGACTTTTTAACTTTATACACAACCATTCCCCACGGTAAATTAAAATCCAGGCTTTTTGATATGATTGACAGCTGCTTCTTCAATAAAAATGGAACTTAAATTTACTAACCTTGTCATTGGTCATTTGCAAAATTATTTTGTCAAAAAAGATTCTAATTGCACACACAAGTACTCTGAAGTTGGCATCAAGAAGATACTTGAGTTTCTGATTGACAATATCTATGTAGTTTTTGGAGACCAGGTCTTCCAACAATCTTTGGGAAAAGAAAAAAAACACTTGCTGTGGCCTTCAACTCGACCTTCAGATATATCGACGACGTATTGTCAATTAACAACAGTAATTTCCATTCCTACGTTGATACGATATATCCAGGAGAGCTTGAGATAAAATATACCACAGAGTCTGACACGTCTGTTTCATACTTAGATATTTTAATTGAAAAATACGTTAATGGTAACCTAACAAGCAATTTATATGATAAACGTGATGACTTTAAATTTTCTATCGTCAACTTCCCTTACTTATGCAGCAATATACCTTCATCACCTGCATACGGAGTGTTTATATCTCACTTGATTTGATACGCAAGAGCATGCTCTACGTATGTACAATTTCTAAAACAATGTAAATTATTGACAGACAAATTACTGAAACAAAAATATTAGCAGTCTCGTTTAAAGTCATCATTTCGTAAGTTCTATGGTCGATACAATGACCTTGTCAGCAAATACAATTTATCATTGAGTCAAATACTTACTGACGTTTTTCATATCAATTGTTAGTCCATTATTTATACACTGAATTGACGACAGGTTTTTCCGTTATTTCACGATCATGACAATGAGCACACAGCTGGTGTGACCATTTAGCAGAGGATGCTCACTCCTTCATGGCACCTGATCCCACCTCTGATGTTTCGGAGGTCCGTGTTTGCTTTGCTATTGTTATGTTTTTTATGGACTTTGAGATTGAATACTGTTCGTTATCTCCATATCCTTCTTCATCTAGTATAAAGATCTTGTACAATGTATGAGTACTTACTGTAGATCTAATTCAGAGATCTTGTACGATGTATGAGTACTTACTGTTGACCTAGTACTTAGATCTTGTACGACGTATAAGTAATTAATGTAAACCTAGAACTGAGATCTTGTACGATGTATGAGTACTTACTGTAGATCTAGTATCGAGATCTTGTACGACGTATCAGTACTTACTGTTGAAGAGTAGTTACTGAAGCTCGAGTACTGTAGCTAATTGGAGAATATATTAGACACCTCACTGTTTACACTGCTTTAACTGGCTATGCTTTGTTTTAATCCTCTCTCCTGATCATCTAAGGTTGTACAAAACAGCCGTAGATTGTATTTTAACTTATTTCTTAAAAAGTACTGGAGGAAAAAAGAATATTACTATATTGTCAACAATGAATGATCCTTCTAAGAAAAATAATAACTTGCGAAATAATGACTTTAAACGAGCCTGTTGATATTCTTGTTTCATCAATTTGCTTTTCAATAGTTTACCTCGTTTTAGAGTATCGAATTAACTAAGATATATGCAGGTAATGGAGGTATATATATATATATATATATATCTAGGGTATCCATGTAAAAGTGAATTTCTTTGTGCTTTCTATATTAATATTTCTTCACTTAGGGCAGTTATGTTAGTTTAAGAGTTGTTGTAAAATGTGCTTTATAAATAATAATTAATTTCATTACAACATGTATTGGTAACAATCCTCTGTTAAAACTAATGTCCAAATAACTGTATCTCACTTCTATTCTCAATGACCGTGTAGTGTAGGGCAGCGCCGCGAGAATTCCATCGGCATCGAAAGCAAGTTTTTTGACTTGCCTAGATAGCCGAGCGGTCTAGCGCGCTGTTCCTGCACTGCTAGGAGACAGATTCCGAAGGTCGAGAGTTCAACCCCGGGCTGGGGCGGAAGTGGGTATCCATGTAAAAGTGAATTTCTTTGTGCTTTCTATATTAATATTTCTTCACTTAGGGCAGTTATGTTAGTTTAAGAGTTGTTGTAAAATGTGCTTTATAAATAATAATTAATTTCATTACAACATGTATTGGTAACAATCCTCTGTTAAAACTAATGTCCAAATAACTGTATCTCACTTCTATTCTCAATGACCGTGTAGTGTAGGGCAGCGCCGCGAGAATTCCATCGGCATCGAAAGCAAGTTTTTTGACTTGCCTAGATAGCCGAGCGGTCTAGCGCGCTGTTCCTGCACTGCTAGGAGACAGATTCCGAAGGTCGAGAGTTCAACCCCGGGCTGGGGCGGAAGTGGGTATCCATGTAAAAGTGAATTTCTTTGTGCTTTCTATATTAATATTTCTTCACTTAGGGCAGTTATGTTAGTTTAAGAGTTGTTGTAAAATGTGCTTTATAAATAATAATTAATTTCATTACAACATGTATTGGTAACAATCCTCTGTTAAAACTAATGTCCAAATAACTGTATCTCACTTCTATTCTCAATGACCGTGTAGTGTAGGGCAGCGCCGCGAGAATTCCATCGGCATCGAAAGCAAGTTTTTTGACTTGCCTAGATAGCCGAGCGGTCTAGCGCGCTGTTCCTGCACTGCTAGGAGACAGATTCCGAAGGTCGAGAGTTCAACCCCGGGCTGGGGCGGAAGTGGGTATCCATGTAAAAGTGAATTTCTTTGTGCTTTCTATATTAATATTTCTTCACTTAGGGCAGTTATGTTAGTTTAAGAGTTGTTGTAAAATGTGCTTTATAAATAATAATTAATTTCATTACAACATGTATTGGTAACAATCCTCTGTTAAAACTAATGTCCAAATAACTGTATCTCACTTCTATTCTCAATGACCGTGTAGTGTAGGGCAGCGCCGCGAGAATTCCATCGGCATCGAAAGCAAGTTTTTTGACTTGCCTAGATAGCCGAGCGGTCTAGCGCGCTGTTCCTGCACTGCTAGGAGACAGATTCCGAAGGTCGAGAGTTCAACCCCGGGCTGGGGCGGAAGTGGGTATCCATGTAAAAGTGAATTTCTTTGTGCTTTCTATATATATATATATATATATATATATATATATATATATATATATATATATATATATATATATAAAGTCATCACGTTTATCATATAGCTTGGTTGTTAGATTGCCATTTGTGTCTTTTTCAAGTACAATATCCAAGTATGAAACAGAAGTGTCGGACTTTGTGGTATATTTTATGTCAAACTCACCAGGATATATCAAATCGACGTAGGAATGTAAATTACCATTATTCAGTGACAATACGTCGTCGATATATCTAAATGTCGTGTTGAAGGCGACAACAAGTTTTTTCCTCTTTTCACGCACATGAATTTGCATAAATTCTGTTTCAAATGAATATTAATATAAGGTGTTAATAACGAAGCGTAATTTGTACCCATGGGTATTCCAATACATTGTTGGAATACCTGGTTTTCAAAAACCACATACATGTTGTCAATCAGAAACTCAAGCATCATCTTGATGTCAACTTCAGAGTACTTATGTTTGCAATCAGAATCTGTTTTAACGAAATAATCTGCAAATGACCAATGATGAAGTAATTAAATTTACAAGTTCCATTTTTATTGAAGAAGCAGCTGTCAATGATATCAAAAAGTATGGATTTTAATTTGTCGTGGGGAATTTAAAAAAAAACTATTTTTTACACATTTTTATATTTTGTCCAGGAACTTGGGTATACAGCATTTATCAGAGTCTGTGTTTATGGAACTGTGTCATAAAGTGGGTACCTCACAGATGGTGATCATGAGGAGAGAGATTGTGGACTTCAGGGACATGATGTCAGAACAAGTAATAAAAACAAGAAAAGTAGACAGGATGATGTTTAGTGGGGGTTTCAGAGAAGGATTCAGGCTACAGGGATCAGATGTGGAAGCAATGTTTTGGCCAAATGACCACATCGTTATACTGTGGTTTCATCAATATTCGTTGAGCACCAATTTTCGTGGATTTCGTTGTTGAGCAAATCCACGAATTCAAATGTTTATTGAAATACGAAATATGACATTCATTTGTATTGGCAATGCTTTTTTCCACGAAATTACGTATCCTCGAAAACGTCTTTTTTACAAAATCCACGAAAATTGATGCCAACGAAAATTGATGAAACCACAGTATGGGACTTAGATCAGGCTGAGAATTATGGCTTAAATGGAACAACTTGATTTTCTGTGATTTTACAGCGAGCCCATAAGGATTTGCTTTACTTGAACTACTGACACCAACACATAGAGAAAGTGTAAGGAATTCTTGTATAAAAATAAATGACAGACTTTATGTATCCAGTTCCAAATACAGACAGATCACATGTTCAGACGTTTTCTCTAATTCCACAGAGCATGGTCCGTGTGGCAGTGGTGTTATGATGGGAGGAAGAGCGTATGACAATGCCCAATGTTTTCCCTGTGATTTTTGGCCTCCTCCTGCCTCCAAATGGATCAACAGATATCACTTATGGCCCAAGTAGTATGTTGTTGATGACATAGTCAGAAATGGATGTCATTTTGTAGCAATAGGACACAAATTAGGAAAATACGCAGACAAGGAATGGAGAATTTCGTTTTCTTTAGCAGAACAAAAACTTACTCAATGAATCATTGCCAATTCTTAACCTATGGACTGCTTAAATTGTTCTTAAAAGAGTCTATTAATGATAATTTAAGTGATAAGAATAGATTACTGTGTTCATATCACATGAAGACAGCAGTTTTCTGGGCGATTCAACAAAACATGATTCTTCACTGGCAACCACAAAATCTTCTTCAGTGTTTCTGGGTCTGTTTTAACCTTATCCTTAAATGGGTGTATGAGGGAATATGTCCCAACTTCTTTATTCCAGAAAACAACATGTTTTTGAGTAATATCCATGGTGAAGCACAAAAGGATTTATTTGTTAGGCTTTTTAAATTGTATGAAAATGGTATAGTTTCACTGCTTCATTGTCCATCGATCAGGTCCAGTGTTACAAGTGTCCTTCAAAATCCCCGACAATCTGTTGTTACTGGTGAAGAGATTCTGAGATCCAAGGTTTTGTTGATACAACACTTCTTTATGAATTGTATTCAAATTAAATACCAGTACGAGACCTACTTGAATGTATGAGGTTTTTCAATGCTGTAGAAATGTTGATAAATTTACCCCTGACCCAGTACCAGGTTCTCATGTTACAGACAATTACAGTCTACATACTCCAGAGCACTGCTTTATGTTATACAACTCTTCAACTGTTTTTGCACCGTTCAAGGGATATACTAGCTCAGTTGTAAACAAGCAAGTGTATATGGCTACAAAAAATCAAATTATATGCTAAAACAAGCAGCTAAATATGGGTGTATTTCTGATATGTTGTACATTGCTATGTTTTACTACAAGACACTTAGATATAAAGAAGCCTTATCAGTTCTAGCAATGCCAAACCAAATGTTAGCACAGCCATGGCCATATATCCATCATTTATCTATAAATGCAGTATTATACGTGATTTGTCACTTCTGATCTGCAAAAATGAAACATACTGTAACATGGACTATTAATCTTGTTAATGCAGTCTGTTACATAAATGAATTAGTGCCAGAACAACATTCTATGTTACAGTGTAAATAGTAAATACTCTGAATTACCTATCCCCCTCTATGTTCTGTTACACATGTTAGAGGTCTTGTGTTGCAGATATGTTGACCCACTGAGAGCACAAACATCTCTTAATGACCTACAGGTACTAGTCCACCATGATAAAGGGAAATATATATCTGTAAATAAAAGAGACATATCCTGGCAGATTCTTGGGATCTGTCAACAGATAAAAGGAAACCATCAAGCTGCATTGTACTCCTACCAACAATCTCTCAGACATATATCAAATAACCTACAACCTGCAACATCAATGAGAATACAGGAAGTCATGGCACTCATGCACAGAAATCAATGATAACCATGTTTCTTACCTGTCAGAGTTCAGCACTTCACAGAAACTCTCACCCCTTCTCCCCCTTGAAATTTCCTTTTCCTCCATTTTTAGCATGAGTAAAAGTCGGCAGCAGGGGTAATAGCGCTCCAAAACTATTTGTATCAATTCGGAATTTCCCAATATATTTTTAGATAAATGTAGAGAAAATCAATCCTTGTATACACCTGGAACGTTGCATGCAGGTTAATATAACGTAGTATTTTTGCTTCATAGTTGGATCTCAGCCAATCAGAATGATAGGCATTATGCAATTATATAATGAATTAAAATATTCCTAACTGTGTGTTCCTAACATATTCTTTTATTACTCCCACAATAAAACTCTATATACAAGTCATGTATGAAATGCGTCGGACTGAATTGACTTGCAGTTTTGGGAAATGTTTTGTTGTGGAAGTAGTGAAAAAAATCTTTGGAACACACGGTTTGTAATATTTTCATATGGCAGTTATAGAATATACTGAGAAAAAAATTGAGAAACAATGCACTTTTTGTGCGCAATAAATATACACTTTTTTCTATGGTTGGCACTGTAGATCTGGTTGTCCATCCCAATTTTTTCTGACCAGTGAGCTACAGACTTGCATCTAGGTATTGATATTGCTATTCCCTATTATCAAAAGAAATGGGGATTTTTTTTATCCAATGACATACCACTATGTATATTATTGTAAAGAAATTCTTATCATGTTTGTTTTAATTTAATTTTTTTGTTTTTAATTGAGTTTGTTGTTTGTAAATAAATTTGTCCAGGTCTTCTTAAGTGGATATAAATTTCCAACGTATACCTTTCTTCTCATTGTTGGTATTTCTCATTATCCAGCCTACCACAATAATGAACAGGAACCCAGACATTGTAGTTCTATTCATTCACTGAACGCTTTTATACAGAGTTTAAAAAATCAGAATCTTTCTTTAGAACAGATTTTACACACTGATTTTTTTTACAGTATCCAGTTTACTTATCCTCAAATTCCTACAAAATGACGTCAAACTCCTCATTCCAATTGTAAGTGTAATTTGAATTAAGCTATTTTTAGCATATAGGTCACAGTCAAGGTCAAAAGGTAATTGACCTTGGTGTCATTTAAAAGAACTTAATTAGTGGAGTCTGCATACCAAATACGAAGTCTCCATTATCTATTATTCAAAAGATATGGCGAAAGTTTAAAAAATATATTTTTAGCATACAGGTTACAGTCAAAGCCAGAAGGTCATTGACCTTGGTGCCATTTGAAAGAACTTGATTTGTTGAGTAGGCATACTCATATGACGTCTCTATCTTTAATGGTTAAAAAATTATGGAGAAAGTTTGAAAAAGCTATTTTTAGCATATGGGTCACAGTCAAGGTCAAAAGATCATTGATCATGGTGTCATTTTAAAGACCTTAATTAGTGGAGAAAGCATTCCAAATATGAAGACTCTATCTCTCATGGTTCAAAAGTTATGGCGAAGATTAAAGTTTACAACAGACAGACAGACAAACAGACAGGACAAAAACAATATACGCCTCGGATCTATCGATCCGGGCGGATAAAAAAAACTTGCCTGGATGATACAAGGGACGAATACTCTCAAGCTGATTCAGAAGTTGGATTTGACTTACGTTTCGTGAATGAGTGACTAATTCAAATTCTTGGAGCATTCAATCTTATGTAAGTATAAGCCTTATGTTGACCAATTTTGCATGAATGATACATGCACTGTATTGAACTTGCTCTAACCTATGTTTTCCATTTAAGTTAACAACACAAAGTTTTCCTAGTACCTGCATCACTTACAATATAGCCAGAAGAAATTTTACGATTGTGAATATGTGGCAGCGTGTAGATCCGAGTTTACAAGAATACACCCGATAGATCAGATGCATTTCCCACAGCTTCAAATATCTTTCTCGACAATCGACAACTGATTAGAAACTTCAAATTAAACATATTACACTCTAAATATTTAGTGTGTAGTAGTTTTGTAGTAGTGCTAGTTGTTTTTTGTTTCTTTTTTCCTTTGTATATATGACTTCTTATCTTTTTTTTTCTTTGTGCGGAGAAAGGCACATGTCGTTCCTAAAAATTGACCATTTTTATTGTTCGTGTCTTTGGTCATTTTAGAGCTTTATATAAATCCCCACCCATGACCTTGTGTCTACTTTGTAGATTCAACACTTAGGATATACAGTGTTGTTTTCTTTAGCGCTTTATAAATAGAATTATAAAATTTAAAAAAAATGCTTTCAATATATTCAATATATTACAATTTATATTGTACATGTATGATAATTGAATCGATTATTTTCAATAGATGGTTAATGTTTTTGACACATTTTAATCATGTACTGTTTACATAATGTCTTTAATCTAAGTAGTGGACATGTTTATTTGTTTTGTTTCAGTGCTATAAAACTGCTTATTTGTGGGGATATAGTGGGGACTTCTCAAGTGGTAACATCTTCCTGGGAATCGTTCTGAAGATGTTCTTCTTTGGTCCCAGTAACTGATCAAAATCCGATTAATGCTAACAAGTGAAAAAGCTTTAGTTCTCTCATATCCCGATTATGTTTGCCACTTAATTTCTTTGGTATTTTGAGAATCCGATCATATTTTTAAGAAGCAAAGTTCTGTCTCTGGACAACATAATTTCACTAGCTTCTTTTCTGGTATCCTTTCCGGAGAGATCTGTGTTTTCATCCAAAAGCAACTTCACTTTCTTGTAAGTTGAAATTGATTTCTTCTGTGGATGTATGTAGATGTACGATGACAGTCAGGGTACAATTCTGAATATATTGGTTTTCATAGAACGGGGTTATATACCCATGCAAATTTTATTCCAAAATGTCGTAATGAGGTTGAACAATGTTTAACTTCAAATCTTGTATTAATTTTGATTTTACAATTCTTTGCATAATATCTTTAGATTATTTTATCTTTCTCACCCGAATTCAAACTAGAAGTACCGTTAGCACTAAGCTCACTACATGATACCCCCACCCCACAACGCCTCTCATATGATTATAATGGCAAAGTCTATGTTTTGCTCTGGGAATATGTAACAAAGATTCTGCGAAAGTGTCATGAAATTTCATTCAACGGTATGATAGGAGTTGCAGATAAGATATAGGTACCAAAAAAGTAAGGGACGGAAATACAGCTAGACAGATGTTCAGACACCCCAATCACTCTATACCCTATTACTTTTCAAGCGGGTTGTATAATAACCTTGGTATATACTATTGTCATATATTGATAAAAAAAAGTTCATTTATTGATAAACACAAGCAAACGCTGAAAATGAAAAACCATTTGGTCAAAACATGTATTTCTATTTTTAAATTTTCAGCGTTTTTCCCTCTGCCTTCTTCCCTGTACTTATCTTGGTAAATCCAAGGTTTGTCGGACGTGGGAAAAAAGATAAAGTTAAGTATTTTTCCATTTTTGCCTTTTTTCTATAAGTGTTTTTAATTTAGGTTTATCTTCTGACAACCATATCATTTTAAAAACTAAAAACAAAAGACAAAAAAGTAAATCGGTGTTCACAAGCCTGAAAAATATCTTCAGCATAACATTCATATTTTTAAAGGATTATGACTACTTGGTGATCTCTCTTTCTCAAAGGGATAAATCATACAATTAAAATAGAAAAAAAATATTTAAAATTAGAAAATATTTTAATTCTAAACCAATAATTTTATTTTTTAAATATTATTGGTTTAGATAAATTTTTTCCATTTATTTATTTTTTGGTTTATTTTTTTATTTTAGCTAAACTGGGTTCTGAAAAAGATGTGAAAAGAAATCGGTCAACGCATTGCCGTCTTAGTCAATATATACTCACTTAATACCTTCATTATATACATTGTATTTCTAACATCACACTGCTGTTTTTGTCTGTCGTTATGTGTCACCTTTTCACTTTCTTTTCTATAACAAATTGTGGTATATTTATTAAGCATATTTAGGACTTATAGATTATTGTGTAGAAAAGGTTGTGAAATTTACCTCCTTTGATCTTATAATTATAAATATAAGTACTCTATCGTTTACCACATTGAATGAAAAGATGCTTCTCGGGTCCAACGGACATGCCCCGGGGTTAAGCTAGATTGGCTATTAAATTAAATACATTGCAGCTTAAACCTTTTTCTTTACTCATGGACAACTAGAAGGCAGATTGTTGACAGGGTATAGTTAGCAGTTTGCTATCTACAAAGGAAATATGTTGGCCATTTCTTAAAATTTAGTAAACAGTGTAATTTTTACTATCATAATGATTATAGAATCCTCACCAAATGGTACCATTCGAGTCACTAAGGCCCAGACTAGTTCCTAGAGGGACCATAATGCTCAGAGCCTGTGAAACCCATGAGACTCGGGTGATCATTACGGTATATCTACATGTACATGTACTCTCGATTGTGAATTATGCCTTCATAATCTAATTTTTAATTTTAAAAAAAGAAATATTGTTTCATAGAAACTTTTTATTTTTTTAAAAAGTACCAAGAAAAGAAAATCTATAATTTCCTTAAAAGGCATCATTTTTTGAAGTGTGATATTTTAAGATTATAAACATGTCATTAAATTAGCTTACTACATGCTACTTTTAGAAGTTTATTTTTGGCAAGCCTCTAGAATAAAAGGGGACAAAATGTAACCAAACTGTTCATTCTCAGCTCGTTCTTAGACGAACCATAAGGTACTGCAGTATGGTTTGGAACAACGTTTAAGGTAGGCTATGTGTTCCAATGATAGGTATTCTCTTTTAGATATAAAGTTTATATAGTCATCCACTAATGACCTCTAGAACTCTTCAAGATTATAATGAATCTATCTCCAAATGAATTAAAGATAGGTACAATTGAATCAAAGATTGGTCTGAATAGATAAAAGGTAGGTATATATAATAATGTCTTTCTCTAAATAATTAAAACTAAAAATAGGTTCAATTGAATTATACCTATCTCCAATTAATTTTAAGATAGGAAGAAATGACTAAAACATAGGTAAATTTTATTTAAAGGTAGATACAGATGATTTTAAGATAGGTACAACTAAACTGAAGATAGTTACAGTTGAAACGGATTTGAATATAGGTGCAATTCAATTATACCTAGGCTCACTTCTAATCATCATATTAAACAATGTATCTATATACAAAATACAACAAGTTTTACTATTTACAAAATTGCATCTGCTAAAGAGATTTGTCTTTCTTTTTCATAGAACCATCGTATTCACAGCAAATATTTGGGCATGGCTTCCCCCACTTGGTTGTAAGTAGAAACAATACTTGTACATTAAGGACCCTCTATAAAGTACAGTAAAATAATTGTTTGACATTAAGAAAAACATATTTTATAAAAGTGATAAAATTGAGTTTATCTATTCAATTTTCATTAAATGATACGTGTCATTTACCCACAGGAAAAAGGTTTAAACATAACATAAAACCAGCGAACAGAAATCAATGTTATTTACTTCCATAGAGACAATACATTAAAATAACATGTTTGAATAATTTATCTTGGCATTTTACAATGTTAAGAAAGCTTAAATTGATAAAAATAGAGTAATACACTGTAAATTTTAGAATTTACATCGAAGGGCAGATCACCCTAACCTCAGAAAATACCAAAGTATCAGAACTCTTTAGTGTGCAGCGTAGAGAGCGTTCTCAATATGTTGTTTATAGACAAGCAATTATTTATCCATATTTTACAAATAACAAATGTGTAATTATTGAGATGCATATAAATATTGAAAATCTCAGACTTCTTCAACTGCCACGTTTTGGGTTAAAAACACTCCTCAAGCAACTCGTTTGTTCCTTAAACTTCAATTTGCCAGCAAAGAATTTTGCACAGTAAATATTAATATTATTCCTGATCACAAAAGGACCAAGACTTGTATTCCTTTGTATTGATTCAAGTTGATGTCCACACTTAAAATTTGTATTTTTTACAAAGATACATCGTAATTTGCTTCCAATCTTTTTTAATTACAATAAAACTCTACAATGCCCAGATAAAATCATGCTATATTTTCATGTTCTTCTTCACCGTACAGCTATAGTCCTGCTGGATACGTCATTACTAATGATCTAAATATATACTCAACAAAAAAGAAACGCATATTGTTTTACTCAGCAAAGACATTTTGAGAAAGTATGAGGAAAAACTACCTTTTTCATAATTGGATACTTGTGATCTATTTAAAGGACAACATGGTGTTTAAATGGTGTTTAAAAATCCAAGTGTTGAATTATTTCCCTTGAATAATCATGTTTATGAAAATAGGTTTGTCATGATTTCTCGTAAATAGGGGGTCTATTTTCATTTATACTTTGGATTTAGAGAAACAATAAACACTCCTATTAAACCCATATTTAAGATTTTGTAACAATGTTGATGCTGCATTTTCACGCCTTAACAAAGGTGAATGCAACACGGGCTAACTATGATGACAACCGGAGCTACGCAACAGGAAGTAGCAACTGCATTAAGTGTACATCAGTCGGCTTTGCAGCGGTTTAATGTACGTCTCCAACAGTTAAGAACACGAATAACAGACCAAAAACTGGCCCTCAACGGGTTGCCACACTCAGAAAGGACCGTCAAATCCACCTTCATCAATCGATTTAGAACTGTAGCAAAAACTGCTGCTACAATTGCTGATTGAAGAAATCAGCATAAAAATGCACAAATTGTTCTCGAAAGACTGATAGGAAATGGTGTTCGTACACGAATCCGTACATTGGAAATCCACTAGCGTTGAGACGTCGCACAGTACATATTGTTATGTCGCTTGACTTTGGGGGCGACAACAATTACATCAACTTGTCTTTTCAATTTGCAACATAGAACATGTTTGATTTGTATCACAACACACTCTAAAATCACTAAATAAAAGGTTTAAACTGAAAACTTATAAATCTGAATATGCGTTTCTTTTTTTCTTTTTTTTGTTGAGTATAGTTAAAAATGAGGACCCTAAATTCCTATCTTAAAAGGGCCAACATTTTGGAAGCCTAATTTTTTTTTTCATCTGGCATCATAATAGTATAAGATTTTAATAAAATTAATTCTAGGCAATAAATGAAGCATAAAAAAGAAGACCTTGATATTTTACCAAATTGGATGAAATGAAAGATATGGAGATAACGAACAGTACCCAACTTCAAAAGTTCAAAAGTCTATTAAACAATACATAATTTGGAGCAAAGCAGAGAAGGACCTCTTGAACAGTAGTGGAGGGATCAGGTGCCATGGAGTGAGCATCACCTGCTGACAATTCACATCATCAATGGGAAATAACGGGAAAATCGGTCGTCAATTCAGTATGTAAATAATGGACTAACAATAAGTATTCAGCAATTGACTTAATGTACACGTATTTACTAACGAGCTTAAGGTCAGTGTATCGACCAAAGAACTTATGAAATGATGAGTTAAACAAAACTGCTGATACTTTTTTCAGTAACTTTTTTAAAAACCCTTGATTTAGAAATTGTTCATAAGCAGAGCACGCTCTTTCGGATCGAATCAAAAGAGAGATATTGAGATGAATGTTGAACGACTATAAGCAATATAAAAATCAATTATTCTTATATCTTTCTTTATTGAATTTAATATGTGAAAAATGAATTAGATAGTTTACACCAACAATATGTACTGATATCAGATGACAAAGGACCGTTCACGGTAGCTCAGTCGGTAGAGCGCTCGCTCCGTGATCGGAAGGTCGTGAGTTCGAATCTCGGCCGCGACTGACCTAAGTCGATAAAAAATGGGTAGAAACTGTTCCTTCGCCATGCGCTCGGCACTTTGAAGTGAAAGTTGCCGGTCCTTCGGATGAGAACTTAAAAACCAAGGTCCCGTGTCAGCGACAGGCGTTGTCACGATAAAGATCCCTCACTGCTCAATGGCCCTGAGTTGCGAGTAAAGGTAAAAATTTGAAGCCCTTCACCGGCATACGGTGACGTCTCCATATGCGTTAAAAATTCTCTAGAGGGAATATATACAATCAATCAATCAATCAATCAATCAGATGACAAAGCTCTTTACAACATTGTCTTCGTTTGTAAAGCTCAATATTTAAATTGTATCTTAGAGGGACTTAAATTGAATTCTGCAAATAGTTATCCAACTTATAATTATTGTTCCCTTTCTAAGCAGGAAGTCTTCAAAATCACATGTGAGCCTTAAATATTTTAAATGTTCCCACTAATCAAACTTATTTTTGATTTATAATACCTATACCGGATTCATAAATTACGTATTAATCTTCACAAACAGTGATGCATGGCGGTTCTAATAAATATTCTACCAAGGCTTTTTCTATACACGTCCCTTAAATATTAGCAGTGGTAAAGGAGAAACTTCAGAAATACTGTACAATATATTTGAAAAGTAGAGTAGTGTTATTCAGACGTAGATACTTATAATTTCCTAGGATCTTTTAGAAAAATTCTATCAAAATTGATGATATCAAAACCTCTGCCTATTTCAACACTTTATACAACCATCCCTCAGTATGGATCAAATAGTCCCAAGCTTTTTGACATCAGAGACAGCTATTTAAAATAAAAATGAAACACATAAATTTGCTAACCTTGTCATCGATCCTTAACAAATTATATTATTATTAAAAAGCATTCTGAATGTACTCAAAAGTACTCCAAAGTTGATATCTAAAAGGGGCTTGAGATTCTGATTGGCAATATCTATGTAGGTTTTGGAAACCAGGTCTTCCAACAACTGTCAGAATACCCATAGACACTAATTGCGCCCCGGTAATAGCAGACCTCTTTTGTATAGTTATATGATGTATTCTAAGAAACTTGTACATGAAAAGAAAGAGTCTCTTGATAAGGCTTCAATTCAACATTTAGATATATCGACGACGTTTATTAATTAACAATATTAATTTTCATTCATACTATTCGATATATCCATTTTGGCCGGAAATTAAAGATACCAAGACTCTGAACGCCTGTTTCTAATTTGCATATTTACAAAAAAAAGACGCTAATGATGACCTTAAGACAAAACTGTATAATAAACACGATAATTTCAACTTTTCTATCGTCAACATCCATTATTTATGTAGCAACATAACATTATCATCTGCATATGGGGTTAATGTCTGCCAGTTGATTCGAAATGCAAGAGCATGTTCTATGTAAGAACAGTGTCTTCAACGAGGCATGCTATCGAAATAAGTTGATCAAACAAGAATATCAAAAGACTCGCTTGAAGTCAACATTTCGCAAATACTATAAAATGACTTTGTCAACATATACAATCTATTATTGTCAAATGTTGACTGACATTTTTCATACAAATTGTAAGGCCATTATCTTCACACTTAATTGACGACGGATTTTTTCCGTTTCCCCGATCATGACAAGAAGCACACTTGGTGAGTGTAACCGGTCGGCAGGGGACACTTTTATAGTACCTGATCCCACCTCTGTTTTTCTTCTTTTAAATATTTTCAAACGGAAGACCTTCTACTGATTCTGATGGTAAAGATTATTCCTCTTTTTTTTCTTCTACTTCCTAGACGCTAACTTTGAAGCCTCATATCTCATCCATTTCTCAATTGATTCCGCTCAAATTTTCAGAGGTAGTAGAAGTTACTAAACTCTATCAGAATGCTGTCTAAAATTTCAAAAAGTCACTTCCGGTTTTGAGTTATTGCCCTTTAAACGAAAGTTTATAGGCTTTCGTTTCCAGACAAAGGCTCAGAGACGGCTAAAGCTGGAGCAGAAATTTTATTGATTTAAGATAATAAAAGAATTGAAGTTGTGCACATCGGTTTTTGTTTTTCAATTTCTCTATTCAAAATGGCGCTACATAGGGGTCAAAAATTAGAACGCTTAAAAGAGCCAAAAATTACTCATATTTTGCTTTTTATCTTCCTAACTAAAAATATTTTGTTAAAATGTATAGAACATAATTTCTGCAAAATTAGACGATCTTTCAAATGATATCTCGGAAAAAGGGCTGACCCCTAAATTAAGGGATCTAGAAGGGCCAAAAGTTTTTTCCAGATATCTCAAAAAGTATTAAGAATTTGTTATACATCAAAGAAGCAATCAAAGAAGCAAAGTTGTTGAAAATCTTGGGTAAAATCTACTGATGACAACAAAATACGTCATGTGACGTCACTTCCGGTCAAACCGGAAGTAGTCCTAAACTGCATATTTTTGCCGTTTTTGACATGTTTTGGGGAAATATTTGTTACTGGAATCATAAAACTTAATTTTCCGTCCATCGACGTCACTTCCGATCAAACAGGAAGTAGCAAAAATGGCTTACTTTTGCAATTTTCAACATAGATTTGGAAGATTTAAATCATAAGAGACGTCATTTCTCTTTAGTTACTTCCGGTCAAACAGGACGGAAGACCTACTCGTTGCTTTGCAACGAGCTTTGCTCTAGTTAAATTCTATAATTGTAGCAATAAGAATGTTTAATCCAGTGCAAATTTCGGTACTGACAAAAAACAGCATAAATTACGAAAAAATCCATCTATATCTAACATTTATCGAAACATGCAATCATCTCAATTTATTATGCTGTCTTAATTTCTCCAATGTGTATAGAACATTCACACTTATAAGCAGTTAAAATACAGTGTGACAATAAATGAAAATTAATCAATATGCAATTTTATAATTGAAAATATCTTATCATCAATAAATCATAATAGTCAAGGACTTTTACATTCTATGATGGTTGCATTATGAATTCTAATCGAATTCAAATTTCGGAATTGAAAAGGAACAGTAATAAATTACAAAAATATTCCGGATATGTAGGGTCTTTTCTTAGAGACATTGAATGTTGTTCTTAGGAGTGAATATGCTCGGTATATATCATACGAGGGGCATTTTCAAAGTCCTGCGAACTGTGTAATAAAAAATTAACCGTTTCACGTCGTTTTGTAATTTTTATGACGTAATATCTGCGAAAATGACGTCATAGTTTAGAATGCTTAGCATACTGAAAAGTCCCGTTTTTATCCACATTAAACAATTTTAAAAGTTTTGCCAAAGGCTTATTAGAAAAAATATTTCAAAGAAAACTTTTATTTGCAAAGAAGTAGAGTAGGACTATGGTACCGTTTATCAAGAAATCCATATTTCATTGTATGGTTTGTTTACTAGTACGGTTTATGCCCGGTTATGCTATCATCGGCATTCATTTAGGATTTTAAGTTACATGATACGACTGGATTTTCGGTCGTTTATGAAGCTCTCCACTGTATGAAATTATACATTTTTTGTATAAAACTGAAGTATATTAATGCAGTTTTCAACAAATATATTTTGAGTAACAGCACTCTTACCGTTTTCAAATAAAATGTTCAAAAGTCTTGCCTCTGACTTGTTTCTTTGCGTATTGTTTCTAATTGAATTAAAATCGGCGCCCAAGAACTCACTACTGCTTTTGACTTTTGACTCCAAAAAATGGTTTATAAGTTACTTTAACATGTAAAATCTTATTCAATTTCCATGAATTAAATTTTGCGAATATGTGGAGGTACGGCGGGGTTACAACTGCGCCTGCGCCATTTTGGATTTTACGAGAAAATATGGGGCACAACAAACTTAACTTCTCTTGAGCCTTCATCAATCCCTCAAATCTCGTTAAAACACCTGACGAATTGATGCCATCAACGTTTGTAACACGATCGTCTATTTTTCTTTGATTGTCAACTTTGCTTTTTTCTCACAGTTAGGTCTGTTTTACGCAATATTTTGAGCGAGATTCGATAAAAACATGCGATGTTTGACAATCGCTTAAACAATTTCAGAACAAGAAGATCGGCGATATAGAACACCAAATGATAGATTGTAGTCTATGTAAACATTCCACCAACTGGCATTTGCGTCCGATAGCTTGCGCCCGAGTAATGAGCAAAAGTTTTTTTTTTTAATTTTGATTTGATCAAATTGTGTCTTTTGTTACGTCATTTGTATGGCCAGTATCGTGAGCATACGGAATTATGACGTCATTTTCGGAGTTATTACGTCATAAAAATAACAAAGTGACGTCACAATAAGTGTATATTTTTCTGATCTTTCCAATGATATCACCTCGATAATTTCCGTGAAACGGTTAATTTTTTATTAAACAGTTCTCAGAACTTTCGAAATGCCCCTCGTAATATTTCCATTTCTTAATGTTTTCTCTTTAAAAACTCTTTGAAAGTTGCGTGAGTAAATTGTCTCTTGATAATTCAATCTGAATGTTAATTTCGCCAGTTGAAAGGTCGGGAGCCTATTATGCATCTCATGCGGCTGTCTTTGTATCTGCAGTCCATGGGCGGAGACAATTGAATTTAGGGAGGCCTACTGTATTTTGAATCTGTTAGACAACACTTTTCAATTTATATTTACAGCCTTATCTCACTTATAAATATAAATATAAGAAACCACTGTCTAGTTTGTTTGGTATGCCAGGGACATAAACTCTTTCACGATAGTTGGAAACTTGGGATAATTTATGCATAACGGGCTTTGCTTTTACTAAGCACTGGTGGAATATTTTCTCACCATGCGATGTAGTATGCACTAAGCTCGAGTGGAATACTTTGATTCTTGATTTGAATTGATCAAGTTTGTTTTTAACGAAACAAGTTTGTTACACCGGAAAAAAATATCGTTATTTCTTGATGGAAATAAAATTTTTAATTCTTTTTATTTACTGCAATATTTTAACATTGAAATTGAATTGTTAAAGCCAATGATTTTTCCAATTTTGCTCTCTCTCTTACGAGATCAGTACATACCACGTCATGGTATGACGTGAATTTTTCTAGTCGGCATGAATTTTAATGCTGTTTTCGGGTATACAAAAATTAAGACAAGCATGCCATATGAGGTTTTGCAGATAAATTCTTGTAGGAGAGAATGGTAATTTGTTATAGTTTTCCAATGCATTTTTTTCTGTCAGTGAATGACTGGGTAGGGGTTACACCCTGTCTTTTGGAGCTAGATACCTTGTGTTATTCTACAGGTTAAAAATATTTTAGGAGATTTCCTTTGTAGGAAGTTTACAGTAGGCTATAGATACGAGTAGTTGAAAGAGTGTTGAAAGAGGCCCTAATGTTAGTTAATCTTAACTATGTCAAAGATCTGTATTTAACTACTGTTGTGTGCTTGTGGCAATCCTAGAACATAAAAAACCCAAATTAGCTATATTTCATATCAAACACAGAATTGTATTATTGATGTCACAGGTTATGCATATTGAGTGCATACTTGAACATATTCTATATATAATAAATGCACAATGGTACATATTTTCATATTCTACAAATAACCACTACGCAATCTGTTGAGTGTTGGGCCATTCAAATAATGACATTAAGATTTTAGTCTAGATACATTACATAACTTGATATAACTTGTACGTATTTATGATGAAACTTCAAATGCATTTCTAACACTTATATTTTGACACAATTACATTTTCATTTTTTCTACAGGAAAGTCGGTATACAGCATGCTTCAGAGTCTGTGTTTGTGAGACTGTGTTACAAACTTGGGTTCCCACAACAAGTGATTATGAGGAGGGAGATCGTGGACATCGATCAGATATTGAGAAACCAAATGACACTTTCAAGAGACGAAGACAGGATGATGGCCAGTGGTAGTAGCAGAGAAGGATTCAGGCTAAAAGAATCAGATGTAGACGTTATGCGCTGGCCAAATGACCACATGGTAATATGGGAGTTAAACCAGGCTCAGAATTACGACTTAAGTAGAAAAACATTGATTATCTGTGATTGTTCTGATAGCCCACCAGGATTTTCTTTACTTGAATTACTGACACCAACACATAGGAAATATTTAGGAAATGCATGTATAAGAATAAACAGTAGACTCTATGTATCGAGTTCAAAATATAGACAGATTACATGTTCAAAAGATGTGCCCAATTCTAAGGAGCATGGTCCATGTAGTAGTGGTGTTAAATGGGGAACAGAGTATGACCATGCCCACTGTCTTGCCTGTGATTTTTGGCCTCCTCCTGCATCCCAATGGATAGACAGATGTCAGTCATGGCCCCCGTCTTATATTGTTGATGACATAGTCAGAAATGGTTGCCACTTTGTGGCAATAGGACACAAATTAGGAAAAAACGCAGACAAAGAATGGAGAATTTCGTTCTCTTTGGCAGAACAAAAACTTGTCTACTCAATGAATCATTGTCAATTCTTAACCTATGTCTGCTTAAATTGTTTTTAAAAGATTTTGATAAAAAATTCAGTGACGAGGATAAATTATTATGTTCCTATCACATGAAGACAGCAGTTTTCTGGGTGATTCAACAAAACACAATACCTCATTGGCATCCACAAAATCTCCTGGAGAGTTTTTGGGTCTGTTTTAAGCTTATCCTTAAATGGGTGTATGAAGGGGTATGTCCAAACTTTTTTATTCCAGAAAACAACATGTTTCTGAGTAATATCCATGGTGAAGCACAAAAGAATTTATTCATTCACCTTCATGAATTTTATGAGAAGGGTATAACATCATTGCTTCGTATTCCATCTATCAGGTCCAGTTTTCCAAGTGTCCATCTAAATCCCAGACAATTTGTTGCCACAGATGTACACATTCTGACCTCTAGGGTTTTATTGGAAGTAACTCTATTCCATGAGTTGTTTGTCAAAAATCTACCGGCATTTAACCTGCACCGATGTATGAGGTTCTTCAATGCTCTAGAGAAGTTGATAAGTTCACACCTGACTAAGAACCAGATTCTCATACTACGGAAATTTACAGTCACTGTACTCCAGAACATAGCTTTTATGTTATACAACTGTTTATAAGTTTTTGCACCACCCGATGTCTGTACTAGCTCTGTTGTAAACAAATGGGCATATCTGGCTAATAAAATATCTACTTATATGCTGAAAATGGCAGAAAAGTTTGGATGTATTTCTGATATGTTGTACATTGCAATGTTTTATTACAAGTCATTTAGATATGAAGAAGCCCTATCAGTTGTAGAAATGACAAAGGTCAAGTTAGCTCAACCACACGTAATGTATGTCTCACAAGATAACATACAACTAGACAGGAACATGTTGAGTAATTTCAAAAGGGGACAGTCTTTGTCTACAAAGATGAGACATGCTGTAGCATGGAATATTAATCTGTGCAATGCAGTCTGTTACATAAATGAATTAGTGCCAGAACAACAGTCTGGGTACCAGTTTGGATACTCTTTGTTAGAAATCCCACTGTATGTTCTGTTACACATGTTAGAGATCTTGTGTTACAGACATGTAGACCCAGTGAAAGCACAAACAGCACTAGATGTCTTACAAGACCTTGTCCACCATGAACAGGGGAAATATGTACCTGTAAATTACAGAAACATATACTGGGAGATTCTGGGGATCTGTCAACAGGTTACAGGAAACCATCAAGCTGCTCTGTACTCCTACCAACAATCTCTCAAACAAGTGACATACAACAATATACAAAGTGCTACATTGATAAGAATACAGGAAATCATGGGACTCATGCATATAAATAAGAAATAATTAATTATCATGATTGTTACCTGTCGGAGATCAGCACTTCAGAAGTTTTGTTTGAGTTGAGTAAAAGAGAAAAAACTCTGATCTCCCTCTTTTCCTCACTATAAATTTCTTTTTCATTTTTAGTATGTTATTGAAATGTGTTTTTGTTTTTCTCAAAAGAAATGGAGAAATTATCTGGTTCCTATGACAATCTTCTATGTAAATATATAAAGGAATCCTAATCATGTTTTTGTTGTTTGTAAATAAAGTTTGTGAAGCGATGATTCATTTCACTTAATCTAGGTAATCTATAATATGACTTTCACTTCCTTTAAGGTAGATCCGTTCTTTCAAATTTTTCTGTAGTACTGATACATTTTTAATTTGAATACCTTGAACAAGTAAAAAATTAACTAATACGGTTAATTTTCACACAAAATGAAAATATTTGAAATATTTATTAGATAACATTACAAATTGATGTTGAATCCATCTAAGTCTTTCAGGAAAAAATCTCAAAATATTTATATTTTTTATAATTATCAAAATCTTAAATGTTTATATACCATCTTTTTCTTTACAACTATTAAGAAGTTTATCAAAAGTTAGCAACAAGAGGCCCAGGGGCCACAGCGCTCACCTGAGCACAACAGCTGGAAAAAGCACATATCAGATCAGAACTGAAAGTTTACAGAGGTTAGCAGGGGGGCTTGAATTTTAACCCTCCAGGGGATCATGATTTGAACGAACTAGAATCTTCACTATCTTAGGATGATTCCATATAAATATTACTAATCATGGATTTGAAGTACTTGAAAAGAAGATTTTAAAAAGTATCCCCTATATATTCCTACGTAAAATTTTGGCCCCACCCTAGCCCCGGGTGTCATGATTTAAACAAACTTAAATCTACATTACCTGATGATATTTCACATGAGTTTCATCTTCCTTGTCTCGATGGTTCTGGAGAAGAAGATATTTAAAGATTTTTCCTATATACTCCTATGTTAAACTTTGATCGGCCAATTTGGCCCCACCCTACCCATGGGGATCCTGATTTGAACAAACTTGTATCTACGCAACCTGAGGATGATTCCACATGAGTTTCATCTTTACTGTCCCAGTGGTTCTTGAGAAGAAGATTTTTTAAAAATGCCATTATTTTTTTTATTAATTCATAATTATCTTCCCTTGAAAAATGGCATGGCCCTTCATTTGAACAAACTTGAATCCCCTTTACCCTAGGATACTTTGTAGCAAGTTTGGTTGAAATTGGCCCAGTGGTTCTTGAGAAGAAGATGAAAACGACGACAACGACGACGACGACAGACAAAAAGTAAAATTTAAAATGATGATATAGTCTAAAATCAATAGAAATCAAGCAATTGAAAATTTTGTGTCCGTGTATGTACTAAATTACATGTAGATCCTTTGGACAGAGTGCAAAGTGTTAATTTCCAAAAATAATCTATGTTAAATGCTTTAGATGCACAATGACACTATAATAAACAAATATATATTTGAAAATTAGTTTCAGTCATCCAAAAAGATTTTATTTCAATAGACAAGTGATAATCATAATTTTATATTGATGTGTAAAATTATAGCCGAATCCGTAAAAATATGGACCTTCCTGAATCCCTCCCACGTTATAAAAAGAATTTAATTTAAAAAGCAATAACAGAGGCATTCTATTGAGTGTCTTCTTTTATCACATGATTAATCCTTTATCCTGTGTATGAAGAAGGAAATGGAGATAACGAACAGTATTCAATATCAAAGTCCATAAAACAATACAAAACAGGAGCAGAGCAAAGAAGGACCTCCGATATATCAGCGGTCGGATCAGTTGTTATGGAGGAGTGAGCATCCCCTGCTGACAGGTCACACCCGCTGTGTGTTCCTTGTCATCGTTAGGAAATAACGGAAAAATCCGTCGTCAATTCAGTGTATAAATAATGGACTAACAATTGGTATGAAAAACGTCTGTCAGCATTTGGCTCATTGATAAATTTTATTTGCTGAGAAGGTCATTGTATCGACCATAGAACTTACGAAATGATGACTTTAAACGAGACTGGTGATACTCTTCTTTCATTAATTTGTTTGTCAGTAATTTACCTCGTTTTAGAAATTGTTCATACGTAGAGCAAGCTCTTGCGTATCGAATCAACTGAGATGTATAAACTATGTATGCAGGTGATGAAGGTATATTGCTGCATAAGTAAGGGGGGCTGACGATAGAAAAGTTATAGTCATCACGTTTATCATATAGCTTGATTGATAGATTACCAATAACGTCTTATTACAGTAAAATATCCAAGTATGAAACAGATCTGTAAGACCCTGTGGTATCTTTTATCTTCAAGCTCTCCAGGATATATCGTATCGACGTAGGAATGGAAATTACTATTGTTAATTGACTATACGTCGTCGGCATATCTAAATGTTGAGTTGAAGGCAACAGCAAGTGTTTTCTTCTTTTCATGCGTACGATTTTGCACAAAATATGCTTCATATGAATATAAAAATAGGTCCGCTGAAAACAGAGCGCAATTGGTATCCATGGAATTTCTAATAGATTGTTGGAATACCTGGTCTCCAAAATCTACATAGATATTGTCAATCAGAAACTCAAGCATCTCTTTGATGTCAACTTCAGAGTACTTGTGTGTGCATTCAGAATGTGTTTTAATAAAATAATTTTACAAATGACCAATGACGGGTAAGTAAATTTACGAGTTCCGTTTTTATTGAAAAAGCAGCTGTCAATGATATCAAAAAGCCTTGGCTTTAATTTATCGTAGGGAATGGTTGTATATAAAGTTGAAAAGTCGTATTTAAACTGTTGATTGTGGTAAAATCTTGATTTTTTCAAATTTTCAAAAAGTTCTTTGGGATTTTTGAGTATCCACATCAGATTCACACCACTTCTTGAATATATTGTTGCACAGTACTACTGAAGTTTTTCTTTCACTACTGTCAATATCTTATTGGGGAGTAACGAAAGAGGCTTGGTTGAACATTTACTGGAACCCACAATGTATCTTTGTTTGTAAAGATTTTTTATGAAGTTTCGGAATCCAATATTGATATAGGGTAATTCAAATTCCGTTTGGCTCTGTGGAATATTAAGATATTAAGTATGAGTATAAGTAGGATTACCACTTGTAGAATTAAATCCAAGTTTTTCTAAAATACAATTTATATAACAAACCTTACAAACAAAGACAATATTGTCGCCTGCTTTGTCGGCAGGTACCAGTACGCACTGATCATGTAATCTATGTAATTCTTTTTTCGCTTCTGGATTACTGAACACAGAAGAGTAGATGGTTTTCATACTGCCCCTCAATCTTTTTATACGTGACTTTAACATAGATATCACTCAATAGATATTTTTATATACCATTGTCGTGACATCACAATGGTTTTTGCGTGAAAATAATGAAGTAAAATAATGTGGATACATGTGTAATAAGAGGTCCAAGGACCACATCGCTCACCTGAGCACTTTAGCTAAAAAAAAAACAGAAATCAGTTTCAATATTTAAAAGTCTGGAGATGTAAGTGCCTCCAACTACTCCCTGTGTTCATGATTTGTACAAATTTGAACCAAAACCCCCTGGTATTAATATTGCTTCCATATTTCTTTGATTAATCATGGCCTTTAGAAGATTTTAAAAGATTTTTTTACTATAAGTTTAATTTTCTATTGTGATCTCGCCCTAACCCCAAGGGTTGCGACGGTACATTTTGTTGTTTTGGACATATTGCCGTCATCGACAATATGTACCTACTTTTACTGCATATTTTACCGCCCATCGGTACATATTGTCACCGACTGAAAAGTTACGCATGTGCATATTGTCACTGGAGACATGTTACCTTACTTCACTGCACCTATTGTCACCCCACAGATATTGTTGCTTAAAGATTTTATTGTTTTTGTTGTTGTTGTGGTTTTGTGAATTTACAGAATGTAATCGATGTTTAAATCACATTGACATGCCTTGTATGCTAATTCGTGCAGCGCCATTGTGATGATACATATTGTCGTCCTGTTAATATCGTCGCTGGCGACAGTATGTACCTACTCGTCTATCGGTACGAGTCACAAAACAATTCATGACAATGCTTCCATATAAATGTAAGTAATCATTGCGTTGCATTTCATTAGAAAATGTTAAATTTTCCCATACATTCCTATGTAAGACTTCAATCGCCCATTGTGGTCCCACCCTAGACCCAGGGTCATAATTTGATTGATTGTATTCAAGGTCCCATTCAAGACTATGGAGATGTCATCATATACCCGTTAAGGGCTCAAACTTAGACCTATACTCGACTCTCAGGGCCATTGAGAAGTAAGGTTTTTTTTATCGTGCCAACGCCTATCGTGACAAGGGACCTTAGTTTCAAGATCTCGCCCCAAAAAACCAGGAGCAGCATTAGTCATTTATATATGTTTACGTCTTAGGTTTGACGCGCCTCGACGAATAGATCCAAACCCGGACCTCCGATCACAAAGCGAACGCCCTACCACTAAGCGGGAACTGGCATTCAGAATAATCTAACAGGCCTATGGCAACGGTTTTAAAAGAGAAGCTTCAAAACCTTTTAAAAAGCAAAACGGAGCTCGTATTTGAATCGTTTTATTTTATCACTTCTAATTTCAGTATGACTTTTTGTAAACATTCCAAATCTGTATGACGTATAAGTAAATAATATTCTGTTTTAAAATAAGTATATACAAATACAGATCAACATTGCCTTTTGCTAAATTATCGTGTTTTAATTTCTTTTCTTCAGTAACAGTCCAGTTTTGAAGGATATCAGTACTGTGACAGCCTGATATTACAATTAATATCAGACTGCTCACTAATATTAGACTGCCAAAGGAAAATATTTAACCTGCAAAGACATAGTAATGGCATCACAGTAATTTTTAAATGACAATATGTACAGAACGACAAAAGGTGCCGTCACAGGTGTCATGATTTAAAAAAACTTAAATAATAAGAGTAACAATGGCTTTGCTGTTCTCGAGAAGAAGATTTTTCAAATGATTTTTTCCATAATTCTATGTTGAAGTTTGATTGCCCATTGTTGTCCAAAGCTACCCCGGGGATCATGATTCGAACAAACTGAATCTGCACTAACTGAAGATGCTTTTCTATAAATATAACCAATTATGGCATTGTATGTTTGAGATTTAGATGTTCCCTACGCCCTTTTCTAATATGATGATACTGAATGCATTTTGACATGGGCAAAATCTCAAATTGCAGAATATGCACTGTATGAATAGAAAGAGATCTTTTTAAACACGTAAAGAAGCGAATTTCAATCTATCTTTATTTTTCATGATTCTTTGTCTAGTCAAACTTATTCGATTTTTTCCGTGATGAATGATGAGGGAAGGACTATTTCAATTGCCTCAATTTATACCTACATTGTATACATATTTCATGTATATGCTAAAAGATGTATCTTATGTTGTCCTTTATAGGCGATTATGCCTTCATCGATTGTCTGGTGTTGTCGTGGTTTGTAGCTTTTTAAGATGTTCTCTGATACCAGTTTCATGATGGGACGAACTTTACACAAGGGGTCATCGGTATCCACAGAATCACGGTGCAAATACTGAGTTAACTTTTCGTATCTTCTTACAGGCATAACTTCAATAAATCCAGAATTCGCAAGAAACTTCTTCTTGCTCCAGTGGAGTTTATAGTCGGGTAACTTGTTGATACCCATATTAATCAGCAAGCCCAGATAGGCTCTCATTTCTTCGGTTGTACAATTGTACCAGACTGGATCATGACCTAATTTTAATGGGGAAAATGATTTTAATATATATTAATTTACCTGAATAAAAAATATTAACATATTGAATTTAGTTGATCACAGTCTTCTGATAAGGTTTATGGGAAATATTGTAGTAACGAAAGAGCTTATGTACTAAGGGATTTTCCCGATTCTATAATTAAATTATAGACAGAGACTTTCGTCCCGCCTGCCCATGCAGCACTGCAGAACTTTGATAACTGTGTTTTCATACTTGTATATTGCTTGCTTTGTACTTGCTTTGTACCTGTGATTACAGAATACATTCTAAAAGCAAAAGGTGTATTTTTTCTATAAAATGTACTGATAATAACAAAATAACCTGCAAGGTAGATGTACAATCCACTGGGGGCTAGAGTGTCCGGAGCCCCCCTTTTTTTTAATTTTCAGAATAATCAAATTTAATATAAAGAAAAAAAGTGCTGTGATATCAATTTATCTTTGACCCTTAACCCTCAATAAATTTCAAACCCTGTTGTCTATAAGAATCTAATAGCAATTTGTCAAGACACGAGGAGCCTCAACGATTGTTTTATATATTGCTGTAAAAGGAAGTAGGAGCGGGATTATTTTTTTTTTCTTTTTGAGCGGACCCCCTCCCCCCTTCCCGAAAAAAAAAATCATTTTATCGGCGCTGACTGAAATTGTTTTTCTTAAAAAAAAGAATATAAATACATGTAATATGAATAAATTTCGCCTTCTCTTTCTTGTAAATCATTGCATTGTGTTTTAATTAATTAACATTTATGCATTTTTTTGGAATGAATTTTTATGATGCGTTACTTGTAATTATTATATGCATAACTGTAAAAAATATATAATAAATTATACTAAGTATGTGATCTTGTAATTGCAAGTAATGAAACCGTGCCAAAATATGCCATGAAAGTAGTATAAGGAGTCTGGCTAAGGCGGAAGTGACGTCATAACCGGAAGTGGCCGGAAGTGGGTTAACCGGAAATGGCCGGAAGTGGGCTAACCGGACGTGGTTGGAAGTGGGCCCTAGCCGAAGCGGAAGTGGTTTAACCTTAAGTGGTCTAGCGGAAGCGGAAGTGGGCCCTAGCGGAAGCGGAAGTGGTTTTTTATCCATAAATCTCCCTAGCCGGAAGCAGGCTGCATAGCCTGGTCAATATCTAGGACATTATGCAAATGAGGTCAAAAAATGGCGTATTCTGATTGGGTGGGAGGATAAGGGGGTCAACTCAGTACAATCCTTGGGGTGGGGGATAGGTGGGTCAATTCATTACATATAGCCCCTAAATACAGGGTATTAACATTGTGTTTACATTATACTATACGTTGGTACTACGATTTTTGGCAGCGACTCAAAAGAATGTCATTATGACGTCACGCATTCATTCACAGTCTAGACAGCCTAACCGGTTCAAACTGGATTTTCTGAAAACAATAACAACCTGGATTTTTTTTTTACTGAAAAACAATAACACTAACACACAATAACAAGGCAATTTTATTTGTTGCATCATCTTTTTTTACCTGTTGCATCATCTTTTTATACCTGTTGCATCATCTGTAAAGTGCCGTGTGCAAAAAATTAGGGTCGTGTGCAAAGAAATATACCTTTTACCTACATTTTCTTATATACCTGTTGCATCATCTGTAAGTGCCGTGTGCAAAAAAATACGATAAACTTACCTATGCATTGTGACGTCATAAACTTGGCAGCAACGTCATGTTAGTCCTTCACAAGCCGCGATGGCTGCTTATTTTGACACAATAACACAGACTTTCACAGCGCTTAAGACTTCATGTAATAACAGTATGGTCCTATGGATTTCAGTACCAAAACTGATTTTCTACCCTTTTTCTTCCAAGAAAGTTCTGAACAGCTGAATCCTGAATCAGCTTAGATATCAGTTCACTGGATTATTTAATGAATATTACTATACTGAGGTACCTGGTTACATGGTAAGTTTTAACAAACTTTTCTTTATACATTTTCTATGAAGGTCATCTTTGTATTGATCCAATATTACTGTGCTATATACCTAATGTTTAGAACATTCATATAAACACTATCATTGTTTACCCTGAAATACACTAGGACACTAAAAGATCCTCAAAATGCTTATAAATCTTTTTTGCATGAGTTATTATCATATTGTCTCACATACCTTTTATCGGATCAGTATTCTAAAAATTCTTATGAGGAGACTCGTAGCATATCTTATAAAATACTGATACATGCTTTTAAAACAACTAAAGTGATATTCTCAGTTGTTATTTCTAATATTTCTATGAATCTTTAATCACAGTGACCAAAAGACGGATATGGAGATAATCAATCAGATCATATTATGCCAATAAATATTTTATCTCAAATCTTTTTTAATGAAATATACAGAATCTTTTGCCTTATTTGTCACTCATATTTTTACATTCTGGTGCAACAGTGGCCCAATGAAAGTGGGAAAAACTCAGTCTGAGCATCTCTGTAAATCTATAAACATGTGTGCCCCCCCTTTTTTTTTAAACCTTCATGTATATACATGTATGTATTTTATTTAGTCAGTGATTTCAAACATCAACATGTAAAATATATATTGAGTACTTTAAAAGTGAATATGCATGATTTGTACACCCTGAATATTCTGACATACTTAAGGTGACATCAGTTAAAAGAGTAATTAGTTATGTAAAATTCACTTTATATGAATGTAAATGGGGTATTTATTCTCAGTTCATGTAAGGTATAATTTGCATGTAACCCAGAGTGTATTTAATATTACTATGATGGGTCATTCCATGATTGAATTTAAATCAGAAAAAAATTGTTTACTAAATTTTAGTAAAATACATCTGGTATCTTTTACATTTCTGTCCTGTTTGTCTGTCAATTGTTGCTTTACTTCCTTTGTAAAATAAGATTAAATTGAGTATCACTGAATATTGTATGCTTTTTTTTCAGGATCAGCTAAGATGTTGTTTCACTGGATTATTTAGTTGGGCATATAATTGGATAATTCTGGTAAGTTTGTGTTTGTTTTGTTTACATTTCCTATGAAGGTCATCTTTGCATTTAATTATGATTATATGTTTAATTTAATTACTGTGTAATTCTTATGTGATCTCATATCTCTAACATTCATATAAGCACAGTTTTATTTTGTCTAAAATATACTAAGGAAACTTCATAATGTAAATAAGTCGTTTTGCATAAATTATGATATAATGTCATAATTCATTATGTCTGTTACCCTTGAAATTCAGACTTAATAAATTGTGATCTATAAGGAATGTAATAAAAGAAAAAGTAAGAATCTACAAAAGGTTTATCCTTGTTTTGATTCTAAATATGTGCTATATATGGCATACATAATCATTTCATTTTCACTTTTGTTTCTTGGTAATGAGCTTTTCAAAAAATGTAGGACTACATGTTGTATATGTCTTTTTGAATGCTGTACTGACAGGTATTAAACATAATTGAATATGCTGTTAAGAGAAAGTCTGTAAGTGTCTAAAATTTACGCTAATAATCATTTTGTATTTTTGATATTAATACAGTAACTGTGCTTCTTTTGTTATCTAAAGATAACATGATGAGCTATTTTCATGAACTTTTTGGCTCTGTATTTAAACATGCAATGTTTCATGCAGTACTGTGTCATAATACCAAATGATTTTTATTTTCTGCAGTCCTCAACATGGAAGATATGGTTTATTCCTACCCATCTATAATCCATTCTCTATGAAGTTCAGCCTGTCTGCCCTTCCTTTGGAAATCAACACAGAAACACACAAACTTGAAGGTAAAGATTCAATGAGATACAATTGTAATTTTTATTTATTTATTTTACATATGCATGTTTATATTTTTGAATTGATAAGTAAATGATATATGATTTTTTAAATTAAGAGGGCTTGGTGGTCATGGTCATGTTTAAACTATATTGATCTCCTTTAGAAGAAGAAGAGCTCCATATAAAAACATATAAAAATGCATGATCAAATTTTGAAACTAAAATGTATGAAAGTTTTTTTTGCCAAATGATTAGTTAACAGCTGAAAATAGCATATCTATAGAATAAGTTAAATATGGCTAATTTGTTAACCCCCAACTTCCTTAATAGCATAGTTAGTAAAGATAGGAAGTTTTGACTTCAATTGCTGATGAATTCTGATTTTTCCATTTAATATTAACATTATATCACAGGGAAAGAATACTATAATGTGGCTCATTAGGATGACCAGAAAAGAAATCTTAATGACCCTCTTAACTATGTATAAAGATTGTACCTTATAACTGATGTAAGAATGATCTGATTGTGTTGAATTAAAATTCCCTGGTGCTTCTACTACCCAACATCTTCTTATGAATCCATAGGGACTGCTGTAAACCTTCTCCTGTTTATAAAAATATACCTTGGAGCATGACACTTTATTCATTTAAGGTACGTTCAATATAATTTCTCTGAGTTTGTGTTCTTTCTTTCTTTTTAATAATGTAGTGATGAATTCAAGTATTATATCTCCTTTAACCTCAATAATATGTATGCTTCCAAAATCATAGATCAGTTTCTTCAGCTCTTTGAACACAAATACCTTGACATTTTTTTATCAACTAAGACTTTTTTTTTTAATTTTTCAGGATTCTCTAGTGAGGGCTTATGGAAATGATCTATGTCTACTCTTAGAATGGTGAAAGACTATCAGATTATGCAAAGACTTACAGAATACAGTATATCCTCTCCTAGAACACTGATACAAGAAAATAAAACCGGAGATGGATGGAGGACTCAAGAAGCCCATAGATAAATATGATTTCCAACGAATTTAACCAGTATTATCATAGACTGTGGTTTACAGGATGACAAAGAAAGGACCCAGGATTGTATCTTTTTACTGTCAGACACTGACTATGGATAAGATGTACCCATTTATTAAACTGAGATCTAGTCAAATCAAGTACAATTGTATTGAAAATATGATTTTCTGATAGCATGAACTCTTTAAAAATTAATTCTCACAGACCTCAAAGTATCTGAATGTGACTTTTATTTTTACCAATTCCTACTGAAGACTGATGTTATGTATGAGAAGTATACATTTAAACCTTTTATTTTTCATATTATTTCTATAACCCCCTAGAAATAACACAGATATTCAGATGCTGGATTTAATATTATTATTTAACTTTCCTGGAATGGTAAATATATTTTGTTTGTGTATGTATCATGTTTAATTCTGAATTTAAAATTGGTCTCAATCAGACCCCCAATAAAGATGCAAGTGTCCCATAATCTGTGGTTTAATAATATCTTGAATATCTTTATCATACCATTTTCATCATACTAATTACATATAGAATGGTTGTAGGAATACACTTTGTTGTTTAGGGCACTTTGTCAAGGTCAAAGCATAAGATTATTGAGATAACTACCTTTGACAATAATTTGTAACTTACAAACTTCACATCATAAGTACACAGATGAAGAATCAATAAGATATTTCTATAGATTTTTTGGATCATTTACTCCTGGGTAAAAGTTAGTTACTTACTGAGATTACTGATTTGAGTCCTGTCATGCATTAACTTAAACATTGTGTGATAATTTATAGACTTTAAACTTATAAAAATTAGGTGCAAATTCTTAGGAAAGGATTGAAATGTTAATCAAATGTACAATGTTCAAGGGTGTTTATATGACTATTACTATGTAATACCTAGGGTTTCTGTAAAAATCCTATATTCACTACTTAGATAAAGACCAGTATAATATATATTTTAAACTATGATGAAGGGAGAAAAAAAGTTCAAATGCTCTCCCCTTCATATCTTTCATATTCTGTCATACACAACAATAGATAAATTGCCATAAAAAAGCCAGTCAACAACTGAAGTGTGTTTGTACCATGTTTACTATTTTATACTTCTTTTAAAATTGTATCTATTTTTTACCAATCTTTAAAATCAAACCCCTCAACACTTTTTGTTTTGTGTTTTGAAAGAAAAAAAATCTATGGTTAAAGGGAGATAACCTACTTTTAAAAATGACAAAAACCCACATTTTTTTCTTCAATTTTATTTGTAACAACAAACAACAACAAACAACAAACAATGCATTTACAATACATTTTGATAAAAACATTGACACTTTTGTCCATGACCCGTAGGTAATTTATGATAAGTGTTTTTAAACCAATTCGCTACGTATCTGTCCCTTTGTAAAGCCGTACTCTGGTCAAAGGGGAATAGCCACTCGTCGGTTTTCTTTCTTTTCTTGTCTCTTTGATGTAAATAATACACGCAATATTGTCCACACACATCGGTATTCCAGTCTTGATAGCGATACGGATTATATATCCATTGTTGAGCATGACGCTGGATAAAATCTTGAATTTCTTTTTGTAAGGGAGGAAATCCATAAGAATCGAAATATTCCACCACGGGATTGCTCACATACAGACACACCCAATGTTCTCCAGGTCGATCTTGAGGATCCGTATTGACCACAACAGCTTTTTCTCCAGGTCTTAATTGATCCGGTAATAAATCTACAGGATACACGCCTCCAAAAGAACTCTTGAATTCTCTGGATAAGACTTCTCTCAATTGTCCCGTATCCATTAGTAATCAATGCTCACTTCTCTCTGTTTGTTAATTTCTAATAGGTTATCGAATTCTGCATACACCACACAATTTAATTTAGCGGCCGTATTTCCGGTAAAGTGCACTTCTACTCTCAGATTCCCTGTTTCTATGATGTGGAATTTATCCGATTGCGCTTCTTGATCTTTAGTGAAATCCCAGCCCCATAGAGTGTAGCCGCTTTTATACTCTTCTAAGGTGATGTCCGGAGCCCAATCTTCTCCTAATTTTCCCAGAGCTTGATACAGACTGAGATATGATCTCAGATATAAATCGTCGTTGAAATTAGGCTCAAAACAACGAGTACTCATGGTCTCTCCGTTGATACTGACATCTAATTTCTTGATCCCAAAGTTTTGGAAATGAAAGGGATTTTTAGTTTTATCTCCGTTAAAGGCCGCATTCTCCACAAAGCCTAAAATGAGACGTTTAGGCATCTGACCTTGAAACAGATGATCCGTAATCTTAGACTGAGTTCCTGTGGGGATGGTAAAGGTTTTCACTTCCACTCTTCTCAAGGGATATTTGGCTCTGTGGGTATTCAAACTCTGATTAATGGCATTCATCATGACTGGTGTGGGTTTGACTTTTCTCACCCACAAGACCATACTCAAAATTTTCACTTTTCCTGTACTTCCTCCTTTGATCATCATGTAGAAAGCAGGTCTAGCTCGATTAAATCGCAAACGGACGTCCACTCCATTAGGTAGAAATCGATCTTGTTGAAACAAATCCAGATGTAAACGATCCAGCAAACTGATTTTCTTACTGTCAGCAATAGCTTGGTGTCTTTTTCGGAATCCTTCGTTTTTAGAATTGGCTGGTAACGCTGTGAGGATGGGTTCGTTAATGGTCACCGTGTCAGCCGCACCACTTGTGCCTTTAGTTACATCAAAGGTCTTATTTTGAGCTACACCAAGGTCCTCTAACCCCACTTCGTCCATGTGTCCTGCCGTATCTTTTTCCCACAGACTACAGGCCCTCGCCTGTGTCTTTAAAGTTCTGGGTTGGTAGGACAATAATTTCTCCAGATAAGCTTTGTAAGGATAAGTATCCGTCCCTGGAGTCACTATTTTTCCATTCAGACTGACATCGATTTCCGTAAACATGGAATGTAAGATATTATTCACTGGACTCGAAGTGCTGTTAGCCCCAGTCAGATTACTTCCATCGTCTTTGGTAAATTTACATACCAATTGAAGATAAGTTTGAGATAAATCCAGATAGTGATCTCCTTGTCCTTTAATTTCAAATTCGATGGGAGCGGTGTCGGAATCTAAAGTACTGGAAATGGGGTAATATTCTTCCCATTTCGAGTCTTCTAAAGCAATATTAGTGGGAGGGACTTCAAACAATTGTAAATTGTTCATCCCACACGCACAGGAATCGGGTTGTAACATGATGTGTCTACTAGGATTCAGTTTTCACAAATGAACCTTCTGTTCACTGGACTGGCCTATTTATACTCTCTCTCTCTCTCAGTCAAACACATCTAAAGGACGTTTTCTTTTAGGAATTCCTCCTTGTGTTTTCCTTTTTCTCTTAGGACCTCCTCGGGCTAACATAGGGGTCTTTTTTCTTCTGTTGTTAGTACCTCCTAGATTCATTCTTTGTTTCACCATTCCCGAAGTATTTTTTAGAGCTTGTACTCCGTGAGTTTTGACTGCGTCTTTTAAAGATCTCTTATTTTCTAATACGTCTAATCCCGTTCTAGCAGCAGCAGTCAAGGCGTGTTTAGCTCCGGTTTTCAGTAAATCAGTAAAAAATCCTCGGCCTCTCTGTCGTCTTCTTTTTCTTCTTGTTATTTTAATCACCATTCCCGATCCCCTCTGTTTTTTCATTCTTTTTCTTCTTCTTTTGTTAGTACCTCCTAGATTCATTCTTTGTTTCACCATTCCCGAAGTATTTTTTAGAGCTTGTACTCCGTGAGTTTTGACTGCGTCTTTTAAAGATCTCTTATTTTCTAATACGTCTAACCCCGTTCTAGCAGCAGCAGTCAAGGCGTGTTTAGCTCCGGTTTTCAGTAAATCAGTAAAAAATCCTTCCCCTCTTTGATAGTTTTGGGGGTAAAATAGGCTGGTGGTGGTGGGGGTTGCTGCTGAGCCCCTCCTAATAATCCTCCTACTAGATTGCTGACTAAAGGAGCTGCTACTTTAAATAGGGATCCTAAAAAACCGTGTCCTTTTGATGTAATAATCCTTTATGATAGACAAACTGTCCGTGTCCTCTTTGTCTCAGTAATCCGGGATGATACTGCATGGTTCATGTCTCTTATTCAACTGACCTTTAAGTCCTCGGGGGACTTCCTTTTATACCCTTTTAGGGCTGAATACAATACAGACAGCAGACCAGACAAGCCATCACGCCCAATAAGATGGAACACAATAAGGGTACATTCATCTCAGTATACTTTTCTGAAATGAAGTTTCACCACTGATTTACCACTTACAAAGGGCATGGGTTGTCCTAAAGGAGTCATGATGTGAATCTCAATGGTATCGAAATGTTTTTTACTTAGTTTCAAATATTCCGCTCGAATGGGTTCCCATTTGGCTTGTTTTGAATCCTCCAAATGAAATGTACAAGGCACCACTCTTAATAATTTCAAGGCATTGGATCCTACCGTCTGGGGTTGAATCAAGTCACAATAGACATACATGGATTTCAGATTTTCATATAAATCCACAGTATTGTTTCCCAAGTAACTAATGTTGATCCATTTGGTCATGTTTTCTGTATCGTTCTGAAGAATGACTTTCTGACTGTCCATGCCTAGCTTATAAGCTAAGGATGTGGGGAAACGAATGCATAAGGGATTTTTTTAAGCATTTTTCCATTAAATTGATACATCACTCGATCATAGGTCTCGTAATATACTAATTTCATAGAATTTTCTTCATCTGGATGACCAAGGGTTTTCCATATTTTTCTCAATGATCTCTCTAGTCCTAGACTTATTTCCTCTGTTAAAGCCTTGGGGTGAACGTAAGGCCCGGCTCTGAAGTGAATTCGTCTAATTTCCATCTTGCTATCTAGATCAATGAGTTGAGGCCATTTAGTATGGGCCCAATCTATCAGTACAGGACATTGACTTAATGGCATTGGGTCTAAGGTTTTCATTTTAAATCTGCCCGATTTAAAAACATTTGGGTCTTTGATATGGGAAGCAAAAGATTGAGGGATCAGGATGTCAAAATAAGCCTCCTTTTCTGTAATGTTTTTCAATGAATTGGGATACATCATTTCTGTTAAAGCCACTTCCCATTCTCCGTCGGTTAAATCCACTGTTTGTGGTAATAAGGTTTTAAATTGAGCGGTCGTATTGCTAGAAAAAGAGGACATGGACCCATCACTGGGTAAAGTCATGTAAAACCCACTGCTCTCGGCCATGTTCAATCTAAGACTGAGACCCTAAACCTTAGGACTCTTGTATTTATAACAACACATTTTTTTTCTTTTATTTTATTGATTCATAACAACAACAACAACAACAACAAGAACATCATAATAATAACAAACATTCAAAACTTTGGTTCAGTTCTTTTTGTATGGGAAACAATCTCCTCATGTACAAATAATCTGTTTCACAACCACAGTCCATGGAGTATCTATTTTTAGATTCCGGAAGTTGGTGAATTCATCTTCTTGACCGTAGGGGTATGATGTATCATGGTAGGACTAGGCATGATGTAACCGACCGAAGAACTCACACAGACCATCCAATATTCTCGATTAGAATCGTGTAAAGCTAACATGACCACACTGGTGATGATGAGGGAAATACAAATGAATAATTGGGCAAAATACACAATTTCTTCTCGAGGAATATTCTCTCCACAAAATTTCCAATGAGGTGTTACTGGATGAGATCCGTTTGGGGAATCCATGAATCGAAACTAGGGGGATATCCTTTCCACCGGACTTTAACTTCTTGAATGATTTTCTTCCCGACTCGTCGCTTTTTATACCCCAAGATTTCCTCCACTTCGTACACGTCGTCTTTTTTAATGATCTGTTGTAATTCTTTCTCGTAAAAAGTCCCTTCTAATTCCTCCTGGTTGTAATCTTGTACTCGATACACGTAAGGATACCGACCTGGGACTCTTTGAGCAATGGTAAATATTTCCGTGGTCCAGTTCGGTAAATATCCTTTTTCAAAAGTGCGTTTGGCTTTACTGATGCGCACTTTATCTCCTGTTTTAAACTTGGGGGGTTTTGGTTTAGGTGATGATTCCCCATATAAAGTTTTCCAGACTTTTAACACATTCGAGGGCTTCACTTGAGCTGGTGTTCTTTGGATACTGCGATGATACGTATGATTGTAAGCATACACTAAATCCGGTAAGATCTCTAAATACCGTCTGGTTTTATTCCGAGTGAAATACCGCCACATGTGTGCTTTGAGGGTTCTCTGAAATCGTTCCACGATACTGGCTTTGGTGTCCGTATTGCGAGTGGTAAAGAAATGAATGGATTTAAACGCCTGTAAGAATTCTCTATTGGTAAATTCTTTGCCTTGATCCGATTGAATGCGGACGGGACGTCGATCGTTTTGTCGGAAAATCGCTTGTAATCCTCGAATCATTTCTTTCCCCGTTTTCTGTTTTAAAGGCACCACCCATGCATATTTAGATAAGACGTCAATGGCACACAATAAAAAAGTATAGCCGTCATTATGTTTCTTTAAACTGGACACATCGGCTAAATCTAATTGCCATTGTTCGTCTATATCCGTCACTCTGGTCTGTTGTCTCCGGAATTTTCTATGAATGGGTTTATGTAAGGTATAGGTATCTTGCTCTTTTAACCATTCTCGTATGGTGTTTAAGGAAATCTTATGCCCCAGACTTTTGACCTGACGATACAAAGTCTGTATGCCTCCATACCCTCTCTTGGGATCGTAATAAATCTCTGTTAAAATGTCTTCTACTTCCTTCTTCATGTCTTAGGCAAAGGAAGCCAATTTTCCTCGATTTGATGTAATCTCTTTTGAAATAGATCTGCTCTCCCTTTCTTCTGGAGGGCCTCCTCTAACTTTAAAATAGGGGAAGGCTTGGATTTTACAGATCGTCTAATAGGGGTCAAAAAAGAAGATGAAGCATCATGAAATCCGCTCTCTTCGTCCTCATCACTCAAAGCCCTTTTAGGAGTACTGATTTTCCCGGTTTCTGCATGGCTTTATAAGGTTTTGATTTTGCAAGTAAACCATGGGAGTACGGGTCTCTTTTAAAGCTTGAGCAAATTCGGCTATTCCTTTAGGAACCGGTTGACTTTTGAGAGGTTTAGATCTCATGCTATCAGCCATTAAATCCACAATGTTAGAATCGGGCACTTTTTGACCTCGATAACTGATTTCTCCGTTTTTATCCCAAGTCAATACGTTGGTTTTCTTTAAATGACTTAATAATAATTCAGCTTTTCTTTGCATGGGTTTATTCACGCTTTGAATGATTTGTTGATCGATCTCGGGATCTGGAGCTGCTGGTGGTGCTGCTGCTGCTGGAGCTGCTGCGGGGGCTGGGGCTACGGGTGCAGGGTTTTTTTGGTAGTCCCTGGCTCTCTCGCTTGTTGTAAATAATTCCTATACCGATGAAGTTCTTGACCGTATAAAGCCACTTTTTCTTCTGGGGTTAAATCTTCACGTCGTGTAATCTGGTCCAATTCTTGACTTATACTCAGAGTAGATTGAAATTCCGGAGGTCTGGGGAGTTTACCTTTGAGTTCATTCAACAGAACTTCAGGTACTAACCATTTTACGACTCATTTTAGGAGGTTCAAAAGTAAAGGAGCAGCTGCTGAGATTAAAAAAGGAAAAAAACCACCTTTCTGCTTGACTAATAAAGCTCGTCTTTTCTGGACAGATTGAGGTTGGACCAGTCTCCTTAAGATGTGTTTCTTTGGAGCTAGTTTTCGTTTCTGAGCCGAATGGAGAGGTAACACTCCTTTTAATAGGTTGTAGACGATCTCACAAATTTTCAGAATACAATCTCCAGAACAATGTTTTAAAATTCCGGTTTTTTAAGGAGGAGGAATAGTGAGGGTCCGATAACACTCTTAAAAGAGGGGCATGCGCTCTTAATCGCATAGAACATCCCTTTTTCTTCTTGGCCATCTTTGAAAACAATGAAGAGAAGTCTCCCATGTCACTCCCTTTTATACTGTCTTAGGGAGGGGCATACCCTCCGTGTTTGTCGCTCTCGTGTTTATCTCTCGCTTTCTCCCTGACATAAATTTTTCCACAATATCGGCATTTATATCTCAGACCTTTAGGAAGTTGAGGTGTTGAGGTTGTCAAGGGTTGAAAACGTGTGATTTTAGGGGAATGAACGGGAACTTTAATTCCAGAGGTAGAGGAGGGAATGCCTACATTCACTCGAGGAAACACTTCTAAATCGCTAGCTCTTTGACTGCCTATGGGTCCCATAGCACGATCCATTCTCAGTTCTGCTTGTTTCTTGAGTAACTCTCCTATGGTCTGTTGTCTTTGTTCCTTAAAATACTGATTGATTTCGTTTTTTAGACTTTCGGGCATGGCTTTACGTTGAGCTAGAGTTTGAGGGGTCCTTTTCGCCGCTGCTGTTTTCTTGGGAGCTACTTTCTTCTTGGGTGGGGCTTTTTTCTTCTTAGGAGGGGCTTTTCTCTTCTTGGGTGGGGCTTTTGGCTTCTTCTTTCTACTCTTTTGAGCTGCTCCTCCGACACGGACCATCCAATCTGGAAACACTCTTTGTTTCTTATTATCGACTCTTACCACTACACTCTTTAAACGACGAACCCGTCGTTTTTTAGGACTATTCCATTTAAATAAATGACGAATGATGACTCCACCTAGAAATCCAGCTCCTCCGCGTTTTAAAATAGCTGTTTTCCTATCTTGATCACTAGCCGATTGATCGGCAATGATCTTTAAATCTTGACGATGATGATCGATAAATTTTTGGGTCAGTTTATTGATAGGTAAGACCCCTTTCATTAAATTGCGAGCTCCCATGGCAAACCAATTCAATAACGCTTTACGGCCTAATTCGATTAAATGGGCTCGTTTGTTGGGATCTCGTTCCCGCTGTAAACGTCGTAAGGTTCTCACTAATTTACTCTTGGCTGATGGAGCCATGATGAGAGTGAAATGAACAATGACCCAAAAGAGTGGGAAACACTTTTATTTATACTCTTGAGGCATGTGTATAGTTAACAATTCAAACATTCGACTTCTCAATCGGTATTCGTCTGGGGTCTGGGGACTCAAATCCACGAGAAGATAACCGTGAGGTACCTGGGTGGCTTCTTGATAAGCAGACATCAAATGAGGTAAAGCTAGCTGACGACTCAATACACTGATCTGAGATTTGTCTCTAGGATTTTTGAATAAGACTAAATAATGAGCATTCAAACTAATGGTGCGATGAGAGGAAGCTCGATCAAATAAATTCTGAGTGATGTAAATCACACTGGTATTCCGATGATGGGCTTTGCGGGTAAACCAATCCACAATAGATTCGATGGCTTTTCCTCCCATCATGTCGTCAAAAATGAGTAAATGGGGCACACTTAAATTGGCTACTAATATCTCGTCGTCTTCCGGAATATTTCGGATGAAACATACTTTATCTTTTAAAGAAGTGTAAGCGGGTTGCCATTCCCGATAACACCAGACGATTTTTTCGGGCCTGGGAGTGATCCAGTCTACATTGTTCACTAATGTCTTGACGAATTCTGTTTTGCCCGATTTCGAGGGTCCTGCAACCACCATGGTAAATTCGTGTTTCAATTGAAAAGAGGGGAGGGGTGTCTCCTCGGAATACATGTTGATGAATGAAAGAAAAGTTGGGTTCAGGGTCCTATTTATAGTGAACACAGAAATCTTTTTTTTTTCATTTTTTTTTTTAAAAATAAGAATGTCTTTTTTATAGAGAAGAAAAACAACACATAAAACAACAATTCAATTTTTTTTTACTTAATTAAAAAAAAAGTCAAACATATCAACATATCAATAACCATAAGGTAAAGTGTTATAATTCTCTACAATTTGTCTCTTGTCATACACAATCCTATACTTTTTCTCTGAAGGTTTGTTCACGACCTCATGATCACGGGTCCTCTGGATTTTGCTGTGATAAGGGACTGTCACTTCCTCTATTTCTCCTTTGAGCATTTTTTCTAAAGTCTCTGGACATACGATCTTGGGGGTTCGATGGTTGAGAGTGATTCCTTTGCATTTAAGGGTCTCGGTTCCTTTGGAGGTCCGGTAACCATAATTTTTAGGACCTGCCAACATGAATTTGGTAATGTGATCCCCGTCTAATTCGTCGGTCCATTCTCCTAAACTATGACCCAAGGTAGGATTAAAAGCTCCTTCCCGATGTTGGTAAATGATACTATCCGTATCGAAATAAAGGCCCCGTTCTTCTAAAGGTTGTAAAGTCTCGTAGAGGTGTAAGCGGGCATAGGCGGTGGTAAAACAAGCCAGGACCACGTTTCCAAAGGGACATTCTTCGACGAATTCCTGTTTGTCTTGATAATTCACTAGAATCTTGTCTTCATTGGAATCTTCTCTATTGACTAAGAGTTGCATGCCCTTGATGTCGAGAGTCGAATTTTGTTAGAGTTGATGTAATTCCTCTACTTCGTCCAAGTATCTGACTTTGGGTAATAACAAGCGTTGAGCAAAGGGGGAGTTTCGATAAGGCCGTTTATCGGCCCAATTATTTTCATAAAAATAAATTTCAATTTATTTTTTCAAAATTAGTTTAGAATTCAAGATGAATATCTTAATTTTTGTTAATAATATTTCAAAAGTTGATATGAAATAAATTCACTCCGCAGCTGACACTAACTTAGATGTACCCGCAAATGCTTTAACATTAGGTCTATGGGAAAATATGAGAGGGTGGCATTTATAAATCGATGTTTAGAATATGAAGTGCATGAGGGACACTCACCTAGTTTTGCCCACTTATTAGATATACCCTACACACTAATATTTTACAATATTATGAGTGTCGCGTGTGCACTTCATATCCAAAAATTGAAAATTGTCTAAAATTTGCATACCTAAAATTAGCACCTTCTGTTTACTTGATCATACACCAGGTTAAAATACTAAGCCAAAAGAAGCACATTTTTTTTTTTTAAAATTAAAGATAATTCTCGAAAACATTAACAATAGAATACATTTTCGGATACATTATCTCCATACTTATTTCGTCGCCTGCATATAACGTTAACGTCACATTTTTCGTTAAACTACACGGACTAGGGGGAGTTTTCTAAATACCATCGGCAATGGCGTTCCCAGTTAAAAAAATTTCAAGCAAATATTTTTTTATATCATCTAATACCCTGATCTAGTTATTCCTTGTCACATGTCGGGTTTCAGATGCTGTGTTTTAAGCTAATATGTGTCGAGGTCAATGTTTTTAAAGTATTAGTTCAAGTTTTTTATAGCAATGCTGCTATAAGTACTTGATGACCAGACATGCTTCATGATGCATCTTCGGATGCACAGTACCAGACTTGTTTCAGATGCTGGGTCTGATTTACATTTCATTGATGAATGCTCAGAGTAAAAGGTTGACCAAACATGCACTTATGATAAATTTAGGGTTGCACATTGCCAGAAATGGTCCAGATGCCGGATCTTAATTATATTTTCTGACTGATTGAACTAAAGAAGTGAAAACAAGTCCATTCTTAGCGTTCTGTATCAAACATTTATAAAACAAATATATAATATTAGCCTTTTTATCGAATAGAAACCCTTGCTCCAATCTGCTAGAGAATGTTTTTATGTTTTTCTGTGTGGTTGATACTAGTATTTATGTAGGGAACGTAAATTTTTTAAAGACTAGATTTTGATTTATAGGTTTCTGCAGGATTTGGGATTAAACACATATCTTTGACATTTATAAATGTATTTTGAACTGCGATCTGGACTAGCACTTAATCAATGAGGTCTAATAAATGTAACTAGAATTGGTGAAGCAAAAAGAACATGGTCCTGGCCTAGTTTCAGTTGCTGAGAACATAATGCTCATTTTTAAGTTGTTAAATACTTCTAACTTTCAGAATGAAATGGACATGCACACACAATGTATTTAAGTGTTGTTTCTTTTTTATCATTTGTCTTTTTATTCGAGTGAGTATTGCATAACCAATTATAGTTTTCAACCTGCAAGTATAACCTGGTTTTATTTTTTTTTTTAATGTAAATTCCATAATTCCGCAAAAAAAAAAATTTTGAAGCGAAATAAAATACAAATATGATCTATTACTTATCGAGTTTGACTCATTAACCAAAACTTAGCACAATATTTACAAGCATTTCGATAAAGAATTTGGACCCCCCTTTAAAAGATCATAATACCGTCAAACATCAATAAAGCGAAAGGAATTCAAACGCGACCTCTAATTCAGCAAGATACATCTTATACCAAAAATAAGCTTATTCAATTGAAATCTGCAATCAAGCGTTTATAGAGAAAAGTGCGGAAAACTAAATGGGACAGACTGACAGACAGAGGGACGGACAGCCAGACATACGGACAGGCGATAAGGATACTGTACTTGTAGTCCCCTCTGGTTTCACCGGTAGGGGACTGATAATTGTTATCTTGATAAAATATATTGACTGTGTTTAATATTATTGAAATATTAAAATACAATGAGCATTGCAACGTGATTTTTTTGAATATACTTTAAAAAAAATATAAATATATACAGTGTACTTGCATTTCTTAAATCGTACCAAAATCCTATTTTTTCAAAGCATGGTTTAAAATTAAATTTTATTGTATTACTATATAATTTCACAAAAAAACTGCACTTTAACTTTAGTTGATGAAAATATAATGAAAACAGTTCTAAACACCTGTAAATTACAGTCAAAATTGATTTACCTCATGTCTATTTATTTTTACATTTGCTTCCCTACGTACTTGAAAACTGTTACAAATTGATTATTATGTTCAAATATAAACTGTCAGTTATTTCTTCTTGTAAAAGTTTCTGTCCATATTGTATAAATATGTATTATAAGTTAACTTCATCATCTTTTAAAGAAAAGTTACAATTAAAACTCGAGAAAAATTTTGCACCTTAATAAACATTCACATAAAATAAATTTTATTGATTTTCCGTAAAAATGAATATTGAAATTAGTTAATTGATGTCTTTATTCACATTTATCACATTTCATTTATGATTTGACGTTGAAAAAACTCCAGTATCCCGTTTTAAAAATGCCTACTCCTAAAATGAAGGGAAGGGGGTATACTTAAACTTTTAATTATCACGTGACCAGAAAATGTGCAGTATAAATTATTTTCATATTTTTAGGAAGCTAAGACATTTATCTACAACATATCACAATTTCATAACATTTCTCGAGGGGCCGCAGAACAGCCTTATCGAAACTCCACCTTTTCCCCACAGACAATTTAAAAAGAGTTTAGCAATGGTTCTTCTCACTGGATTCTTCTCGATACTGAGAATGTCCACGATGAATCCTTCTTTGTCGAAGACTTGATATATGTAATCTTGTTTCTGTTCTGAGGTCTTACAGTCGGGGGGAAATCCGGACGCTTCCTGTTTGATCTTGAGGAAGGTATTGATGTAGTCTTTAAATAAGGCTTGACTGCTTTCTTTAAAATGCCACACTTCGTAAATTCGCTCTAAGGTATAGCCCATGTCCAGGGCTTTATGTAATTCGGTGGTCACCCAAGTACCCGTGAGACTACGTTCCCGGTCGGTGTGTTGACATGGATCTTGAGAAGTAGAGTCCTGTTGTTGGGCACACGTGCGACATAAGGGAAATAATAACTTGCCTCCCGTCCGATAAGGTAATACGGGGTGATAGAG
>NW_026938553.1:0-8381 GCF_032062105.1 Saccostrea cuccullata | reverse complement strand
ACTATGTTGATTTTTTTTAAAAAAGCACAGCTTGGTAGAGAAAATTAAATGTGTATTATATTGCAAAGACTTTTTATTCGTCAAAGATAATATTGTTAATACTAGACAGTGTAACAATTATAATTTATTTTTCAGAAAAAAACCTCAGAATGGTTTTTCCAAATTACAGCTTTTATATAATTCAAAAATCGACAATTTTTTTACGGTGGCTATGAATAATGATTTGTAAGAGTAATTTTAATGTTTGGCGGAATTTGCGCTTGACAACTTTATAGATTTGTGCTATGTAAAAAGTACATGCGTAATTCCAGACATTTCTTTTATCAAAGACCTTTGGATGTTACAATGTGTCCTTCTGAAAAACTTTCAATTCGAAAAACGAGCATTAATTTACGCGACTGAAATATTTTCATTGTGACGTCATAATAGCCCCACGCAAAAACACAATTTTTCACAATGCTTCATGACGTATTTCTTATAACAAAAGCAACAAAATAAGACGTAAACAACAATCAGAATTCAAGGATTGTATTAGAATTGAAATAACTATCATTTTATTTGGTATTTGCGGCCGTTAATGCTGATTTTACGGTCGCAAACATCCGTTTTACTAGCTCCGCTTACGCGTCGCCGGTAAAAGTCAGTTTGCGACCGTTAAATTAGCATTAATTAACGCTCGCAAATACTAGTACAAATTAGAAGACAGTTATTCCCTAATTCTATAGTAAACAAAATATATGACATGTTAGAAAATTGGATCTTTTAAAATTCTGTTCCCGCTATTTTTACATGTCTATTGAAATGTACTTTTGAAAGCCTCCTATATTTCCATGTAGTCCATATAGACCCCCGGAAATAGCTTTTCAAATCTTATGTATTTTGTTGATGTATCCGACTTTAAATAAATGTCATCTTATCTTATCGTATCCTATATCAACCGTAATCAGTAGACAAGAAAATTGCACACAATAAAACGCCTTATAATTCTTTATCTACTTAAAAATAGAAAGGACCTAGATATTCCACCGAAGGTAATTTATACTTGGATATTGCAAATATAGAGTATTTTTAAATTTTATCTTCCTGACGACGCATAAGAAACTGAAACGAAGATAAAATTTATGCAATCTCTTTCAGTGCATACATATAAAACAGCTTGTTATTTTTCTTAATCGGCTAGAGAATTCAAATCGAATGGTGCCAATGAAATATTTAAACAATAAAATGCTTTCATTGTTTGTTGTTACTGGAATGAACGGAAGCAGCTGTTGCAGAAAAAATACATAACCCGCGTAAGCGGGTTATGTAAATTTTTTCTGCAATAGCTGCGACCGTTCATTCCAGTAACAACAAACAAAGAAAGACATTTTATTGTTTATATTTATATTTGTTTAAATTATCATTTTAAGTAGGATTAAAAATATTAATTTTTTTTTTTTTATTCTTTCTCAGATTTTTATTCAACAAATCATGTTAAAACATTTACAAATGAAAGTAACACTCCAATAATTGATGTAAATCAAAGCCCACTTATTTTATTCATTTATTCACACGTACATCTAAGTTTCCTCTCAGAAAATGAACTCCCTACACCCGATTGATTCTGAATTTCAGATTGTTTGAACATATATTCACAAATGAAAAGCAATACTTCAGCTAACAGTACCTAAAAACTATATTCTTTTTAATATTTCATCTATAGTAGGGAATAAGGAGTGGGTTGAACATATTTTACCATGAATACAAATCTGTACGTAAATATACGTATAAGTTTATTAGACAGGTCATGATGTACATCTTTTCGGGATTTTTTAAAAAAAAATTTTTAGCTTAAAGTAATTTATTTGTTTGTTTTATATTTTTTTTCAAAACCAATTATTTTTTTTCTCTTTTATTGATAACAAACAATGATATAAATAACACACAGATAAACTACATTACACATTGACATTCGATGATTCTTTTCACATAGAATAAAGAAAAAAGAAAAGTTATAAATAACACAGATAAACTACATTACACATTGACATTTGATGATTCTTTTCATATTTAATAAAGAAAAAAGAAAAGCTATAAATAACACATAGAAAGAAGAAAAAAAAGATATAATTTATTTAAGACTAATAATTATGATAATAATAGATAGGAGACTAGCTTGTATAATGGAATTATAAAGAATACAGTATGCTCCTATGTTAGCATGATAGGCCACCTTCTACACTTTCAAGAGTCCATAATGCCCTCATGCTAACACGCAGACTCCACAACTGGTTTTGTGGACCTGCTGGTAACATATATTTACATTTACAAATTAATAGAAACTTTTTTCAGCAATTTGTGAATCTGTACATTGTTATATGAAAATTCTGCAATATACTGATATGTATTTAAAGATGATTTAACAAAATTAAACAGGGAATCTTTGTTACAAGTTGTATCTGTCAATCTACACTTCATCTTATATTTAAAAATTTTGAAGGAAATGAAAGATATTAATGTATTCATGCCGTTGGTAAAATCTGTGTTTTCATAAAAACCTATTACAATATGCTTCCAACTTATTTTGAAACCTAAAATGGTACTTATTCTATGCCATATAAAATTTGAGTCATTACAGTTAAATAAAAGGTGTATTATATTTTCAATATCTCCACAGTAAGCACAAAATTTTTGCACATTTGGATTCCACTTGCTCACACTCAGGTTATTGTTTAATAATTTATGAAATAATTTATAATTAAATTCTGCTATATGCTTATCAGACATTTTCGAGATTTTCACATGATATATGGAAGCCCATAGATACCTGGGAGTATCAAACAATTCACTCCAGTAATTTTCCGTTATTGGTCTCAAAAATTTTTTTTCGATGAAAATTTTATAAAAAACAGATGATTTTATTTTATCTATTTGTGTATACCTGTTTCCTTTTAATAGTACAGTAGTACTGTGTCTTATATTAATATACTTTGCCTTTTCACACTCATATGTTTTTGAAAATTTATTAAAAATAGTCTTCATAATGAGGTATTCACACAAGATATTATTTTTGTATAAAATTTTATCATAGAAATACCTAATATCATGGAATATCCCATCTGCGTCATAGAGGTCTCTTATGTACAAAATTCCTGATTTAATCCAATTTTCAAGATAAATTGGTTTGTTTTTATGTGTAAAAAGTTTATTTTTCCATATTGGTAAAGCTAGAAATTCATCCGTGGATAGCTTTGGAAAATCTTTAATCATTTTACATGCATTGAATGCACAAATTGATTCCTTATAAAAGATGGGAATGTTTTTTAGCTCTTTGTAGTCATCTACATTTGTTAAATTAGTTTTTAGAATGTATTCTAATGACAATATTTCCCTGTTAAATTGAAAGTTTAAGAATGATACAAGACTAGAATTTGTATTTAGTAACCTTGGAATCCAAGATGCCTTGGATGCGTTGAGTTTAGATTCAATGTCTATAATGTTTATACCTCCTTGTTTTTCGTCCCCAATAAGTGTATTTCTTTTTATACGGTCTTTATTATTCCATACGAAGTTAAAGATTAATTTATTTATTTGTTTAATAATTTCTCCGGGTGGATTGGGAAGAATGGTTGCATTATATTGCAATTTTGAAATGCACAATGAATTAATTATTTCTTTTTTTCCAAAGATTGTTAATTTTCTCTTTTCCCATGATTCTAAAATCTGTGCTATTTTATCTATTTTATCTTGCCAATTTTTTTCCAAGCATAATTTTTTGTTGTGTCCTACAAATATCCCTTCTATACTATTGTACGAATTTCTCAGGGGTCCTAGTAATAAACATTCTGATTTATTAATGTTAAGATTTGGGCCTGCAACTTTCGAAAAAGTTTGTACCACTTTAATTACATGTTTTACAGATTTTATATCTCTAAGAGGATTTGTAGAATCGTCTGCATGTTGTAGCATCTTAATTTCATTATTATTTTCAATTTTAAAACCGTGTATATCCTCCGAAGAGTTGATGCATATAGCTAATATTTCAACTGTTATAATAAATAGTAAAGCAGATATTGGGCAGCCTTGTCGTATGCGTCTAGTCATATTACATGTTTTAGAAATAAATCCATTATTTTTTTTTACTCTAAATTTGGGGGTTTTATATGATATTTTTATCCATTTCATAAAATTTGGTCCAAAATTCAGAGCTTTTAATGTTTCAAACATAAAGGACCATTAAATAGTATCGAAAGCTTTTTCAAAGTCTAAAAAAAGAAGAATTCCGTTTTCGTTTTGATCTTCACAATAATCAAACATATCCTGAATTAGTCTGGCGTTACATCCAATAAATCTACCTTTTATATAAGCTGATTGGTCATTGTTAATGAGATTTAAAATCACTTTTTGTAGTCTTCTAGCTAGTACATATGCTAAAATCTTATAGTCACAATTAGTCAGACTTATAGGTCTATAATTTTTTAGAATAGATTTATCACCTTTTTTATGAATGAGACTTATGATTGACAACTTTTGTGTCCCAGTTAACTCTTCAGCCTCAAATGATTTTAATAAAGCATCGTAATAGTATGTTTTTATATCATTCCAAAATAATTTATAAAACTCTACTGGTATCCCGTCTAACCCTGGTGATTTATTATTTTTCATATTTCTGATAGCTTCTTCACATTCTTTTAGTGTGGGAATATCATCACAATAACTTTTTTCACTGTCTGTCAATTTTGATGAAATGTCTGTTTTCGAAATATAGTTAGTGATTTCCTTCTTTTGAGGGTTTTTAGATGTATAAAGATTTTCATAAAAATTACACAGTGATCTTAAAATTTCATTGTTTTTATATGGCGTTTTTCCCTCTTCAGTTATTTTTTCAATTACATTACTTTGTTGCCGTTTATGTTCGAAATGCAAGAAATATGGTGTACATTTCTCACCATATTTGATCCAATTAGCTCTAGATCTGATGTATGCACCTTGTGATTTTCTCTCATAAATCTCGTTCAATTCTTTTTCAAGTTTTAGCTTTTCTTGGTTATTTATTTCAAAAAAGGGTCGATTTTCAATGTCTTTGATTTTTCGTTCTATCATTGTACTTTTTGTTTCAAGCTGCTGCTTTTTTGCTTTGAGAAGTCTATTGAAAATTCTTTTATTAAGTATTTCAAGGTTTCCCATCGCTCGTGCGGACAAACTATTTCTTTTAATTCCGAATCTTTTTCTTTAAGAATTTTTCTTAGTTTAGAAGTGTAGTCTTTATCTAATAAATTAGATGTGTTCATTTTCCAATATACTGACCCTCTTTTATTTATGTTCAATATGAAATCTATTCTTATTCCAAGATGATCACTCATCCTATTTTGTTTAACTTGTGGAAAGTTTATCACAGTTAATGAGTCAATGGAGAGGAAAAAGTTATCCGAGATCAAAATATAATCAATTCGACTACTTGGTATATGTTGTGCATTGCACCAAGTGAATCCAGATTTGTTTTCATTTAAATTTCTCCATGTATCAATCAAGTGAAGTTGCTCAATTAAGGAACAGAATTGATGTGTACTTGTGTCAAAAGTATTATTTTTTTCATCTAGTTTACAATTTAAATCTCCGCCAATGAATAAATTGTCTTTATTTAAAACATATTTTCGTACCCACGATTTAGTTGTAACAAAAAAAATCTTTTCTATCAAACACTTTGTTTGGAGCATATAGGTTTACTATACAATATGATTCATCTTTGATTTTAATATTAAGTAAAATTTTTCGACCATCAGATGATTTATGACAATTAATGAATTCAAATTGAAAACCATTTCTAATAAGAATAGAAACACCTCGACTAGAGGATGAACTCGAAAAACAATGATAGCTGTTTCCTAGCCATCTAGCATTATAAACAAATTCTTTGGATTCAATATAATGGGTTTCTTGAAGGAGAACAACATCAATATCTAGATCTTGTAGCCAATCATATAAAATTATTCGTTTATTATAATCATTTAAACCCCTTACATTAAGGGAAAAAATTTTCAATAGATCGTTCATTATTCTTAGTTCATAGAGATACCTTATTCGCTGTCAGGATGCTGGCTGTCATCCTCTGCATGGAGGCTATCGCGCGAGCGTTTGGTTGGACCGTCTTTCAGCTGACTGACGAAAGAGGTTATCTCTTGTTGTACATTTTTCGGCGCTTTACGTGCGGGTTGTCTCGGGACTGAGAAACTACGATTAGGGCGATTTTTCGGGCGGTGCTTCTGAGCCACAGACATAATAACCTGACCCAACTTATTTAAGCCAGGCCATGCTTTGGGTTTGGTATTCAGTGTAGCATGTTCATCCAGTCCACTTCCCCAGAAATCGTCATAGGTCGCTTCGACAATAACACATTTTGATCCACACTTTGTAATTTTCTCACGAAACGGATCAACTTGGCTGAATTTAGCTTCAATGATATTTGTCATGACTTTTGACTTTTCAGTTTCCCAGGCGGAATTTGTAGTAACGGTGTCACCGATACGCTTTGCTTCAAGGGCTGTAGTCGCTGTTCTTACTCTTTCTGCGGCATTAACGTCACCACTGCGTAATGCTTTTGTTAACTGAAAAGCATGTTCGGCGGATCTATGGGTCTCACTGTAGACTTTGATATCTGTTGTGTAGAAATTCGATAGGATATTTTTATGGCCGTGGAAAGCCACGACATTATCAATTTGCTTTTCGTAGTGTTGACAGTCCTCTGAGCCTGGATCATGGCCTGGTTGTTTGCAGACTTTGCATCGCTGCTCGTTTTTGCAGTAGCGTGCCTGATGACCGTTTTCCCAACAGTTCTTGCACTTTATGTCTTGTTTAGGTTTATTTTGACCATAGTGAAAGATACGGCATTTGCGACCGGCACAGTATGCAAACCTAGGCAAAGAGGTTCCGTCTGGTAGCGGAACGATATATACGAAACGATTCCCATTAAGAACGCTGGTCATTTTTCCTGTGACAGGATTTCTGATATTTTCAAAGCGTAATTCACTTTTAAGTTCAACAATAAAGCCAAGTAGCATTTTGATGATTTCTGTATCTTGTACTGATAGAGGAATACCATACACTGTTACTTTCAGTACAGGGTCATTCGGATTCTTGGCACCAGAAGAGAATGGGTTTGAGTCGTACACAGAAACAGTTTGGTTCCTAAACTGGAAACCTTCGTCTGCATTCCTTATTTGTTAAGTAAATGCGCCAAAGATCTCTATCTAGTTGTAGACATTTCACAGTGTCTCCAACACTCATTATAACTGACTGAAGAATATCATAGTCTGTTATGCTTTGGCTGTCAGCAACCAATTCGCTGTTTTTGAAATAAACCGATTTATCTGTCCTGTTATCCATTGTCCAGTGATCACACTGATCGCGCTGATCAGACAGGTAAACGCAGGTGAGAAGTTACTCACCTGAACACTCGATAACCAGGTAAACAAAAGTATATACACACAATGGAAAATGAATAAATCACCAAATAATCCAAGGAAACACAAAATTTGTAGGAAATTAATCCAAACTATATACAAATGAATACAAAAGCACTCGCTAGTGCAATAAACCCGAGTAAAATCTCAAGTTTATTAGAATAGTTTTGGTCAAAACACAGAGCCCACATAAACACGTCTGTCTTGGAGCTCGACACGTGACCCTCCTTCCTATTTTCCTTCCTATATTAATTTTTGTGTTAATGATGCGAACGTCTTTGTACGTTTCATTGATGGAACGGCCACTGATCAAGAAATCTGTACTGGCGACATGCCAATGTAGTTCATGCAGTAATGAACGCAATGGGTTTTCTTAAGAAATAAAAAAGAAATTATTTAGTGGATGTAAATATTTGGAAATAATGTAGAGTAGTTAAGCTCAAAAGTCCATTAAACAGGACAAAATTGGAGCAAAGCAAACAAGACCAAGGAACAAGTAACATGGAAATTTCGATTTTCAAAAAAAAAGTCTAAATATCCATATCAACATCAGATAAAATCCTTTTTATTTCTCTTAATGGAATGTCTTTTTCTCATTCAGAAGAAGTAACAAAAACATGTTATTAACAGTTTGATAATACAGAGCGGAATAAACTTTAAATTATACGTGCATAATTTTTACAATGTACTGCATTATTTGGGACAGTTTCCGGCCTAAATCCAGAGCCAACTTCTAATTGTCTGCCTGCTTAAATATATTCTGGAGGTCTTTTTTTCTCTTTCTTCATAGCAGTGTTTCACGTGCACCATCTTTTACAATGCAACATGTGTATGTTTCACTGTTGTCCGTTATTCTTCCCTTTTTCTCTATAATGGCTGCCGATGTTTTAGAACCACCTGGCAAGAAGATAATATGTGCTGTAGGATTCTCTTTTCCATAAA
>NW_026938552.1:0-8478 GCF_032062105.1 Saccostrea cuccullata | reverse complement strand
TCCAGTATACTGGCCAAAGGGATCAGGATATTTGTCCATTATCTTCCACACACAACAGGAAGGTATCACTCTCCTGTCCCCATCCCCTAACCGTAGACACACTGCCTGTTTCATCGATGTTTGTTGGCTTTGGTTCATTCTGCATCATCATCGAAAACCAAGACGTCTCTCCGATACATCCTGCCTAGTGCCAAAACAGTCTCAAAAATTAGTACAGCAATGTCTTTTTCAAAAAGTATTTATTATCATCAAAATTGTACTATGAAACTTCAATTCATAAGTTTTGGTCTGTAAAAGAAAATAGTGCCAAACTTACTGGTAAAGGTGAAACACATCTATCTTTCTTGCAGCACTTTCTCAGTATTTGTGGGCATTTCTCTGCACTTTCAACAGACAAACCAGTCAGGAGCATGGTTTCCTCCTTGTGGTGCTGGTCGGAGGAAATTGTGCTCCAGGCTTGAATTCTTTTCAGCCATCTTCAGACACAATTGTTTCACTTCCTCTGAATGCGTCTGAATAAATCCCTTCCTGAAAATGAAACCTGAGATTTTAAAAGATGGCGGAAACTTCAAAAATCAAATAATAGAACTAAAGCTGATTTAATCTGTAATTTACAAAAATGATCACATATTAAGAATTAGAAAATGACAGGAGACTTAGTTATATCTATCTTAGAACTAGAAACATTGTTGAAGGTCAGTGTAAACTTTTATATGAAGACACAGAATGAATTAAGGGCAAAGGTGAGAGAACACTTGCTCTGGACATGGACAGATGGATAGACAAATTGATCATTATAGGGCGCTTGCAGAGTGGGGGCCCTATTTTTTTTTATTTACCTGTAGGTGTAAATGTTCTGTATCCCAAAAATCTTACCAACATGATTGTTGTCTTCCAGTGGAATGTCATCTACTTTACTAGGAGGAAAGTAAATAATGTTTGATTATTATATTTAAGAACAGCTGAACGTAGTGATGTTATTGTTGTTGGCCAACCAAAATAAAGGATATTAATTACAATTGCTTACCAGTACAGCTGATTTGTCTGTTGAATTTGACAGACCTGGAACTTGGCTTTCTGTCTTAGAGTCAAAAGTAGAAGTTTTATAAAAGTTTTTGAGTTGGACATTATTTCCCTTTTCTACAGGTGTGGTGGCCAAATCTTTCTACTCAAAACTTTAATAGAGCTTGATTTGTCTTTCAACTTCAACTGCTTGAAAGGAATTTCTTCATTGCTTGATTTTCTTCTTTTTGTAGTCAATTTTCCAACCTAAAAGTACGGTTTATGGAAAGACATTTTTTCTATAGAAAAGAGTTTTTAAAATTGAATGAATTTCACTTCTGCAGTAGATCTTACACACAAGAACAGAATGAGGGTCAATTATGAATAGATATACGTTAAAGCTTGAGTTGGAAGTAATTTTCGACTTCTTTTCAAGAATCCAAACTTAGTACAAAACATCATTGGGTGAATGGGAAATTGAATTGTTAAAATTAAAGAACAAGTCCCTTTCCAAGGGACCCTTTCCAAGGGAAGATAATAAAAAAAAAATAGCGTGGGGTCTTGAAAAAATCATTAAAAATAGTGGTTACTATATCTTCAGACCACTTCTGTAGATCCCTGCAACTTTTTTTCGTACCCAGTCTTGAAATAAAAGCGAGAATACTGGCTATTCTAATAAAAGTAAAAGGAAATGGTACAATTTCATAAATGTGCTTTACTGATATTATTATTTAATTACTTGCCAAGATTTTTCGCGGCATGCCATATTTCATGACTGTGCTTTATATCTGCTTGATCCTTTAACAAGAAGGTTAAACGAGTCTGTTATATACACAATGTTTTTAAAAGTTTGCAAGAGATAGAATATTTAACTAAAATCTCTGAGCATGTTGTAATTTATAAAGAAATAGCCATGTTCATAATTATGTTGCATAGAGTCTTTCCTTGTGAACACTTCTTGCTCAACCCTCTTCTTTACTCTGCTCTCTCTCTTACATGGCAGTCACACATCACATGGATTTTCCCTCCGACTTGACTGGCGGGAATTGCAACTACCTTTTCTAGTAGATGTAGCTTTTGACATCCCATCAAATCACAGCTGGTGGAATATTCTGTGGCTTTCTGCAAAATGTCCAGCATCCTAGACTCCTCTCTTTGGTGAAACTATAATCCCTTCCTTACAGACTCCACCAGATTCCTAAGAAAGAAAAACAAACTAATAAAAATGCATTAACTAAAGTTAAATTATAACTTATTTCTTCCACGTTTCCTTTACTGGAATTAATAAAGTCTAGCGACTTTAAAGCTTCGACAAATTCAATTCTAAATACTCAGTATTTCATCAAATATTGTACATACATCCTCAATTGTAGTTAGTTGGTATTCCACCAAGTCATCAGCATTATTAATTTTTTTACCCCTATTGTCATAGGAGATCCTCAATGGAGGCCATCAAGGAAAACATCTTATCAGTGATGCATGCCTGCTGGTATGAAGATGCAGTTTACATATGGTACCATTCCTCTCCTCCCTGTTTGTGGTATCTTGTTCACCACGAACCTTTCAATGTCTGTTCTTTCTCCCAAACAAAGAACATTTTATTGACGTACATTTTTGTGAAAAAAAAGTTCTGGTTAACCTTATCAAATATACTGCTTGCATTTTTTTAAAACTTAGTATTATAAAAGTTGTCCCTTATGACACCAATTTGAATGACAGTTTTGACTGTTGAAGATGTAGTGATTTTTATCACATGTACTTGTGGACAGGACACCCCCTCCCCAAATATTGAACCCCTTGGGCTTATTGGATTTTTTTAAAAATTATATTTATTACACTTATTCATCATGCGTACAGTATGAAAAAAAATTGTCAAAATCCAAAAAAAAATCGCTCTACAAAAAAATATACCCACTATACATTATATGGGAGAAAGGTATGCCACTCCGGTTTGTTTACGTTGTACCCCCACTGGTCTTTGGGTTTAAAACATTTATTTATTTTATTTCAGCCTAAAATGTCGATTCACATCGTCTCTGCATATATTTCTGTCTTAGTGCATGCTATCGGATTAACTCTGCATCTCGTAAGAATCCCACAATATCTGATTATCTCCTTAAACAGTTTTCCTGTCAGAACGCTGAAATTTCCCTAGGTAATCGCAACGGAATTGCATAGAGAATGTTTTACTTATAAGGATAACGTCCGAGAGAGTTTTGTATGACGTAATAATCTCTTTCGGGTTTAACCATATAATCTCTACGCACTTCCGTTGCTTTTACTTAGGGAAATTTGAAACCTGAGTGGCATACCCTTCTCCCTTATAATGTACAGTGGGGTATTTTTTTATGGTGCGATTGTTTTGGAGTTTTGAGGTTTTTTCATATTGTACACATGATGAATGAGTGTAATAAATATAATTTTTGAAAAAAATCTCCAATAAGCCCCGGGGTTGAATATCAGGGGGGGGGGGGGGGTCCTGTCCACAAGTACCTGTGCTGAAGCCATACCAATTTGTAAACTATGAAACAGAAAGCTGTTTCCTTTACGTTTATTATAGCGAAAGTTATCGCCCTTGTTATTTTTTATTACTTAATAATATGTGCATCGAAAATAAATACTTCAATAGTGCCGAGTTCCAATTAAAGTTATCAATAATAATCATTGTATGCTACTTTAGTTGAATTACGAAAGGATGATTGATTGGAAGCTTGATTAGTATTTTAATTAGTTTGTATATAAATTATAACTGTGTACTATAGATAGTAGTCGCTTGGATTTTTTTTTTTTTTTGAGAAAAAGCTTAAAACCTTTCTTTTTAAAAAAGCCAATGATTTATAAATTATGTATCTAAGACTTTTATTATATTTTGGACACATTTTAATTTTTTATAATCTTTATAGTTCTTTTACGTATATTGGACACTTTAAAAATATTTATATATTTAACGTATAATTTTCAAATGTGACTGCTGTAAAATTTTTAAGTTTTATTTTTTTTTTTACATATATTGCTTGTACAGCGCCTTAGAGTTTAATATATATACTCAACAAAAAAAGAAACGCATATTGTTTTACTCGTCAAAGATTTTTTTAAATGTACATGAAACAACTATTTTTTATATCATTGGATACCTGTGACCTATTTAGAGGAAAACGTGGGGTTTTAAAACTCAAGTGTTGAATTATCTCCCTTGATTAAACATGTCTATGAAAGTAGTGTTTTTCATGATTTCTTCTAGATCAGATGTCTATTTTCATTGATATTTTGGATTTAGAGAGAAACTTTTAACACTTCTGTTAAACCCATATTTAATATTTAATTGCAGTGTTAATACTGCAATGCCACAGCCCATACAAAGATGAATACAATCAGGCTAATGATGATACTAAATGGAGCTACGCACCAGAAAGTTGCAACTGTATTTGAAATAAATCAATGGGCTTTGCAACCTTAAAACTAACGTCTGACGACCACTACCTGCCATCCCCAGGTAACCACAAGCAGGCAGGACAGATCAGACACCCCCCCCCCTCTTCATCACCTCATGCGATTCAGAACTTGCTGTAAAAACTGCTGCTACAATTGATGGATGAAAAAATCAGCATAAAAATGCATAAATTGTTCGCATTAACTAAAATGAGATGATATTCCCCCAAAATATCCTTACATTGGAAACCCACAAACATTGTGACTTTGCACAATCAATATTGTTATGCCCCTTGAATTTGGGGGCAATGAAAATGACCTCAACTTGACTTTTCAATTTGTAACATTGATTTTTATCACAACACACTCTAAAATCGCTGAAATAATACAAGGTTTAAACTGAAAACTTAGAATTTCAAATTATTCTGATTATGCGTTTCTTTTTTTTGTTAAGTATAAATCTTTAATAATAATAATATTAATAATAATAATAATAATCAAAGATCTTTCCATTGATTTCATTTACAATCTTCATTTCATTTTGTTTGTTGAATAAAAAATCAGTTAAGTCATTTAACATAAAACACATTTTATGAAAAATACATTCCTTGGGATTTTGAAACATCTTAAGCTAAAATTCAAAATGTTTATTTTATAATAAATTGAGATGAAAGAAAGAAGACGTCAATTAGACCAAAATTAAAATATTTTCTATATTGTTTCACAGAGGTGTTCCTATGTGCACATTAAAAGATATAAATTCGATAATAAATAAATTCTATAATAAATGAAATTTAAAACTTTGACTTAAATCTCCACTTGGAGTCATTAGCTTAAATTTAATGTTCTTTGTAAACAATATTGTTTACGCATGGTCTTTGAAAGATATATTGTCGAACGAAAGAAATTATATAACATATGATTACTTTCCTATTTATGAATTTAAGCAAACCACGTCAGACAAGATTTTAAGGAAAACTGATACTTGTATATCAAATTATGAATACAGTGACAGAATTCTCTAGAAGAAAATTGTTCGATTAATACCATTTATATGAACAATATGAATCACCTTGGTAACGATTCCTTTCACCGTTACCGGGGGTCTGTCCTTTTTCATTTTTGAGAACTTCTGCTAATGTTGCCATGGTTGAATTTTCGGTCTATCATAGGCATTCCAGTGTTCAAACACAGAAGCCAATGAAGATTTAAGAGGCAGTCCACCGAAAAACCAGGCAGTATTGCATTAATAGGCGGCACATCGAATGTGAGGAATTTTGGTTTTTAATGTACATTTAGTATTGTAATGCTTTATTTGGACCTATGTAAATGTGGATTTATTCCAAAACAAAGTAGACAAGAAAATATTATAACATTTATCTTCTCTATCTTTTCCTATATAAACCATTGTAATTTGTAATTTGCTCCAACACAAACGGCTGTACATTCTTATACATTTCAAGCAGAATTTTTATTTTTGATAAAATCAAGTAAAATATGATTAGTTTTTAAGGTTGTGAAATAAAATCGGTGGGAAACGGTTATAAAACACTACAAATATTTAAAAATAGAAGTCAACTTTCGTCAACTTGTTGACAAAAGAGTTACCTCCCTTGATATCAAAAGATATGAAAAAACAGGGAATGGGAAATATATTAAATAAATATATCCATAAATACAATTATATAATTTTTTATATGTAAATTATAAGCACTGTAATTTTTTGTGGTGATTCTGGCGAATTTTTACTATTTTGTGCGGATATGACCTAGTTACTTGTAAATAAATATGGCAGCCGACGTCTGCGTCGTTAAGAAGAGGGGCGGCTGTTCTGTATAAATAGTGCCCCTGAGCAGTTGTTTTAAGTCCACAGTCGGCCGCATGAGATACCACAAATGTAGTTTTGAGGATATCTTGCGAAGCACACTTAATTCTAAACAGAGCTGGCTTATCATACTTTACTTTACCTTACGATACAACGCCGGTGAATGACAGATCAATATGCAAGACCCACCGAGACCATCTGGGCATATACTGAAGGCCCAAAAATAAAAACTGTGCATATCCCGGCCACAAAGGAAAATGCAAGCCAGACCGCACCGTCAGTTTACCCTTGTCCCGAGACATCTGCATCATGTATACTGAGCATGTACCGGTAGGGTCAGGTAAGCCTTTTGTCATCATCAGTATAATTATTCATACAAGAAGAATCACACAGAATACACAGAAAACCACAGGAACATTTATAGTATAGAGGGGTAGACCTATATATACTTATATTTCGTCATTACAGATTTTACATTTGGAACGCCACACTAAAATAAAAGTAAACAAAGCAAATAAATCTTCGGTCATGTGCAATAAATGTTAACAATCCTACATAAAATGATTGTAAAATATGTTTGAGAACTTAGTTGAAATATTGACGTTTTTTCCTCAAAACATGGACTTTATGGAAGGGGGGTCTGAATAGCCCCCCCCCCAAAAAAAAATTGGACTCCATTTGAAGCAGTTAGCAGGTATTCAATTTGTTATTTTATTTGGTATATAACAAAATCTGAATTTTATTGTGTTCATAAGCAACCCCAGCATGATCATCTTTAAATGAGTTATTTTTTTTTTTCTTTAAACCTGAAAGAACACCAGCTACACCAAATAAATTATCTGAGAGGCAAGACTCAATGCTCATCATTGAATTGCTTGCAATCAATATACAGTGAAATATCAGTATCTCGAAGTTGAGGGGGCCTGGACACGACTTCGAGATATCCGGGGGATCGAGATATCCGAAGTTATCTTCCAAAGTCGAATCAATAATTTCCCGTTTTTTTTCTTATGCATCTTCATGCATGAAATATCCTGTAGTACTAAACATGTAATCTTTACGGTAAAGATTCAAGCATATTCGACATAAATATTAAGAAAAACAATGTTAGTGTTTTCTTTATCGTGTATAATTGTAAAACAATTTAATATACATGCCTTATTGCATATACAGCTATTTTACATTTTCCAGACCATGCTTACGTGGTCAAACGGGATGTATCATTAGCGTAATAGTTGAAGAACTTTCTCCGTAAGAAAAGAAAAAGACGAATTTTTTGAAACTTTATTTGATGAAATTTAGAGCAAAATGTTATTAAGAGCACTGAAAAAAAAATCAGTAATTAAATTGTAAACTTGAATACTATTAATAGCTTACATGTATTACATTACGAATTAATACTAGGGTACGAAAGCCTACAAGGGTCAAATTAGAAAATGAAGAAAAAAAATTAAGTCGTAATAACGACTTTTTATCTCGTAATAACGACTTTTTTTCTCGTTATTACGACTTTCTTATGTCGTATTAACGACTTTTTATCTCGTTATAACGACTTTCCTAAGTCGTAATAACGACTTTTTATCTCGTTATTACGACTTTTTATCTCGTTATTATGACTTTCTTTAATCGTAATAACGAATTTTTATCTCATTATTACGACTTTTTATCTCGTTATTTCGACTTTAATCTCGTAATAACGACTTTTAAAGTCGTAATAACGACTTTTTATCTCGTTATTACGACTTTTTATCTCGTAATAACGACTTTTCTAAGTCGTAATAACGACTTTTTATATCGTTATCACGACTTTCTAAAGTCGTAATTACGACTTTTTATCTCGTAATAACGACTTTCTTAAGTCGTAATTTCGACTTTTTATCTCGTAATAACGACTTTCTTAAGTCGTAATTACGACTTTTTTTCTCGTTATTACGATTTTTTTTTTTGCTTGTCAACTTTTTCAGGTAAGTAAATTTTTTTTCCCCTTTAAAGTTGGCCCCCCCACTTTCAAAAACGATGCTACGTGCCTGCAAGGAGATAACACTGAAACGTGCACGGTATAACGGTGTCGTGTAGCTGAAAATGCGATGATTGTTTAGATATGAAATTCTCAAAACAGTTGCTCCAGAGTTTGACAATTTATTTATTCATATTTATTATAATCTGTAATAATTGACAATATTTGGACTTGTTTGTTTACACACTTATAATCTAAATCATTA
>NW_026938551.1:37500-85582 GCF_032062105.1 Saccostrea cuccullata | reverse complement strand
TTTCCCCTTTTTGTTTTCGACGATTTCTCAGAGATGACTGGATGGATTTTCATGAAATTTTTAGGGATGATAGAAAGTAAAAATATCTTTGAAATGCAGTTTTCAGTTTTTCAAGATTTACTTCCGGTCGTCAGATATGTCCGATTTCCGCTTTTTTCAAAAAAGTTTTGTCCGAGTCATATCTCAGAAACGGTAAGAGGTTAAGACACCAAACTTATATAAGTAATAGATCTTGATAAGTAGGCAAAACTGTTTGGGTTAACATTGTCCGCCGTCACTTCCATTCGTCACCGGAAGTGATCTAAGAAATCGAAAATTTGAACTTTTTCTTTTTTGAAACTATTTTACATCACATTATAGTATCTTATTTGTAGTTTCGAAATATGTCAGTTCCACCGGAAACAAAAACGATAACTTCCGGTTATAGGAGAAAAACTGCACATTTTGAGTATTTTTCATTTCCATAAAATATTTTTTATTTATAAAGTATTTGTCATGTTTTTTGGATATGTTATTCAGACTGCAAATGTCTACAGTAACGTCAAATATCTTTGTTAAATTTACTTCCGGTCGCGTGATTTTTTGTCCTCAAAATGAGAAGTTATCATAGCTAGATCTCGTAAACGGTAAGAGATTAAGACACCATACTTATAGGAGTGATAGATCTTGATGAGTAGGCAAAATCAGTTGTAATAAGATCGTCAGCCGTCACTTCCGGTCGTCACAGGAAGTGATCCAAAAAATATAAAATTTTCAACTTTTCTTTTATGAAACTGTTTTTGCATCATATTAATGCATCTTATTTGTAGTTTTGAAATATGTCAGTACCACCGGAAAGGAAAAACGACAACTTCCAGTTATAAGAGAAAAACTGCATAATTTGAGTAATTTTCATTCCCATTAATATTTTTTTATTTATAAAGTATTAGTAATGATTTTTAGATATGTTATTAAGACTGCAAATGTCTAACGTAACGTCAAATATCTTTGTAAAATTCACTTCCGGTTGCATGATTTCCTGTCCTCAAAATGAGAAGTTATCATAGCTAGATCTCATAAACGGTAAGAGATTAAGACAAAAAACTTATAAGAGTGATAGATCTTGATAGAGTATGCAAATCCATTTTGGTTAACATTGTCCGCTATCACTTCCGGTTGTCACAGGAAGTGAACAAATAAATAAAAAAATTCAAATTTTCTTATGTTATCTTTCTTAGTTAGACATTATATCATCTTATTTGTAGTTTTGAAATATGTCGGTCCCACTGGAAACAAAAATGACAAGTTCTGGTTATGAAAGAAAAACTACATAAAGAAGATGGTACGGTTTGAGCTTTATTATGCCCTAAAAATTTATTGTTCTTAAAAAGTCATGAAATTGACTTTAACAATACTCGAGTAGATGAGTATGATGCATCATTAAAGAAAATGGCATGATGAAGATCTTTTCTTGAGATATGACGTCATTAATTTGGTACATTTTTAAGTTTGATGCAGAAATGCTTCAAAATGACTCGTTTTTAGTGCTAATTGTCCTTTAGAAAATAGTGTCTGCCATCGTCGCCCGCTTTAAATTTTGGATATATTGTGCAAACAGCTATGAAAAATCACATATATCAAAATCTTTCCGGGCGACGCTGGCAGAGTATGTTTTCTGAAAGAAAATTCCACTGAAAATTGATGTTTTCTGCAACTTTTTAAGAAAATACGGGAAAATGCACAAGTTAATGACGTCATAATTAGCATTTAGGAGGTCATAGGGTGAATTCACCATGCATCGGACGCCCTTGTACTTCAACAAGATCTAGCGATATCTCTACCGACGGAACATTATCAAAATGTTTCTTGGCATTTAGTCTGTGATTAAAATGTAAACTTTGGACACAAATATTTGGTTTTTATTGAGAAAATATCATTAAAAACCCATTTTTAAAAAATGACTCAGAATTCACCATGGATCGGACATCATTTACCATGCATCGTACAAATGTTATTTGAACCAGAAAAACGTCGTACCTTTATCGCAGTGCTTTAAAAGTATTGATATGAATATACTTGTATTTTGTATTTAAAAATTAAACCTTCACTTATATTTAATTGAAGATATCATTTCAAAAATATGGAAAGATTCAAGATGCTTTACTTTGCCTTAGAAAGGCTTTAAAATGCTTGTAATGTGGTAATTCGCGCCATTTCCTCATAGGTTAAACTACTCTGGTTTGTAAAAATACATTGAGTCAAATTCTAGACGAAATATATCACTAACTTTTATTTTATTTTAAAATTTAAAGTTTTTATTTTCTATCTCTGCAAAAACCAACTGTAAGTTACGTTCTGTATTAAAATGGTAGTGATTAACTATGCATCGGAAAGTGTCCGATGCATAGTTAATTTGTGTCCGATGTACGGTGAAATGAGCATACTAGTATAAACCAGCTCTAATAAGAATTAAATAAACATTGAAGTGAAATTTCTTTATTATTTATGTAAAATTACCAATCCCTGACAAAATTCACCAAAGTCCGACTCGTTCCGTGGAAGTCAAATTTTAAGAACGATAACTCTAAAGATTGCAAAATTATAAATTTTTGGTTATTCCCCTTTGATAATGTAAAATATGACGTAACTTCAAGGCCATTCTGTGGGTATTTTTATCAAAACATGATGATAACATTCGGTATTATAAAAAAATATAAATCCTCAACTTCAAGACAGAAACAAATAATAACACGAAACTCTTAAGTTGAAAGAGAGTTTATTGCCTAAAGTTGTCCGAAGCAAGGTATGTGTCCGATAATTGGTTAACTCACCCTATCAGAAAAACCATTTGTGTATTCTTACTGCAGAGAATTCCTATGATTCAGAAAGAATAAATTTTAATTTCTTATATCACTTTCCTATTTTAGAAAAATATAGGGCTTAATTTGTATTGAAACTGTACCTTCTTCTTTCGTATCATACTATCCCATTAATATTTTTCATAAAAAGAGCATTTGAAATTTAAGGACATGTTATTCAGACTGAAATGTCTAGAGTAACCTCAAATATCTGTTCAAATATTTACTTCCGGTCACGTGATTTCTTGTCCTCAAAATGAGAAGATAATATAACGAGATCTTTCAAAATGTAACAGATCAAGACACTAAACTAATACGAATAATAAACCATGAAAATTGGCCAACAAATATAGGGTTAAATGCGTCCGCCGTCACTTCCGGTTGTCAACAGAAAGTGATAAAAAAAAATTGAAAATGATTTTTGTACATGTTATTTAGACTACAATTGTCTAAAGTAAAGTAAAGAATCTTGGTAAATTATACCTCCGGCCGTTTGTTTTTCTGAAATCATTTAAAATATTATATGCCTTTTTTAACATAGATAAAAGCTCATTTATGCAGATAAATAGAGGAGAACGGAAGACCTTCTTTGTTGCTGTAGCAACAAGAGTTTCTAGTTGTTTTTATTATTTTGACAGAGAGAGAAATCACGTGGGAATAATAGTTTATTTACAATTTTATAAGATATGTATTAGCGTGTGTACAAGAAAGCATTATAATACAAAAGTATTTAAATACTTGTATTATACTACAAATCTCACCGTGTATACCTGTACCGGCCTTAAATGATGGAGACGATAGTTGAGAATATATTTTGAAAGCATATAGTCGGATTAAAATCGAACTAAAACGATGCCCTTTTTTAAACTTTATCAAATCCTCAAGTAAATGTTGGCTGCATAAAATATAAATTGAAACTAGACTCATGCATTATCTATTTTCAAAATGTATTTCATTTCGAGAATATAAAACGTGAACTGTGTAGAGGTACGTTTTTATGCGATTAGTAAAATTTGATGTTCTTAAAAAAGGGATCTGTCGTTTTTTCAGAAAGCAACTTTCTACATTAAAAATATCAAAAACATATATATTTTTACAAATTCACTTTATGGAAGTAAATATATATTATGTATTTCGTAATTTATAAAGGGAAAGAACATTCTGATTGACAATCTTTCTAATGTTTAGGAAACTTTTCAATCCGAATAACTTCTCCCACCTCAATCTTCATACACCAACACTTAAACTTATATGTATAAAGCAGCCCCGTCGATGTGTTGAGTTCCCATTTCGCCTTAATTGTGAAATTCAGGGTAAGAAAAAGTTAAAAAGTACTAAGGCGAAATGGGAATGGGAATGGACAAGGCGTTTAATTTCTAGAATCGGCGCACTAAGCTGAAAATTTCAGTAAATGTTTATTTATCATATTTAAGTGCATCATAATTATTTTGATAATATATGGACAAAAATAAAGATTTTATTATGCTTGAGTATGAACAGGGTACGGTCCTACGGCGCATGGTAAAAAAAAAAAACCAAGATTATACATGTATTACAGGATACACAGGTATTAATTCGAATATATAAGATTTGGATGAAAATTATCCTAATTTGGTTCTTTAATCCATTTTGTCCTCATTTTAAAGATTTCAAGGCATTTGATTAATTTTTGGCAGATTCCCAAGCATTCGAAATGGGAAAGTAGTAAACACAATACACGAAAAATGGCGACGTTTGATGACGTTACGGCAATCGCATCATCTCGGGTCTTTCCGTCAGAGTTCGAAAAACAACCTCAAATGTATTAACATCACGGGATATTAAAATTTAAAAAAATTTTTATACACTGAACCAAACTTCTAAGTGTTCACCTCACATTTTTGAAGTTTTAAAGAACAAATGCAAACAATAAATAATTTCTTTAATTCTTGGTTAATGATGCATATTTAAGTTCAATGTTCCGTAAATTTCATGAAAGCATCTCGTCAGAATTTTAAGCAAAGTGTCAAGGAAATGATGTACCCTCAAAATGAAAATTCGCACACAAAAAATCTCGATGGAGTAAGACCCACTACTCGCTCTATTACTTCAAGAAAATCTTTATTGTTGGATTCCATGTTCCCCTGAATAGGAGATTGACCCATCTGCTGCCACACCTACATGTACTGCATACTAGATCTTTCCAAACCATTGAAATTGTGAGGAAAAAGGGGGGGGGGGCTTTGACATTTCTTTTAAAATCCCAAATGTGTTCAATGGGATTCAGATCCGGGAATTTGACAGTGTATCGTCACACAAGTACCTTTTCGTCAATATCCTAGGGTGTTTAGCACGTAAGTGCGCAACTTTAAGGATAATTCAGACTGCTTGAGGTGATATAAGACTGCCACGAGCACCGATTTCTTATCATTTTCGTACGATTGAAATGGTTTGTTTCCATGTTTCTAAGATTTTTTTAGGACACTTGAACACTCTCTTCACCTGGTATAACGCGGAATTTTCTCCCAAGATGAATATTAAGGTCACTTCCGGTGTGGTTAAATTTTGTCAAAAACTTTCAAATTGGTGATGAAAAATGAGACCAGCCTATACAAAAATGTGTTTGAATGGGTTTTTGATATTGTTTGATAATTTTTAAAATTAATATCAAGTACAATTAAGCACTAAAATTAAAATGAGTAAAACATGGTGCGAAGATGGTCCAGATATCAATATTCCAACGGCTCTCCCCTCTACATCAATGGTTATTTTGCCAATGTTTTGTGTTTTTAAGTGAAACCAGTTTTTAAAATTTGATAATGATCACAAAAAGATGCTTTTTACACAAAACACGTGCTGCAAAGTACAGATTTATTGTTTTTAAGCTTCGTCACGGAACATTGGTTTTCATCGGTGATATTGAATTTTCTTTCTACAATTGCTGGGAAGACTCATTTGTTGTAATAGTGTGAAAATATCATACCATTCTATAATGTAGTTTTTAAATAAATGCATTTATTAAAGTGAACACTTAGAAGTTTTGTTAAGTGTACATTTCCTGCTTATTCAAATGTAGGATAGACGGAGTTAGAAGTCCCTTCTATAGTATATTTTTACGAAAGCCTACAAGGGTCAAATTAGAAAATGAAGGAAAAAAAATTAAGTCGTAATAACGACTTTTTATCTCGTTATTACGACTTTTTATCTCGTTATTACGACTTTCTTAAGTCGTAATAACGACTTTTTATCTCGTAAAAACGACTTTATTAAGTCGTAATAACGACTTTATTAAGTCGTAATAACGACTTTTTATCTCGTAATAACGACTTTCTTAAGTCGTAATAACGACTTTTTATCTCGTAATAACGACTTTTTATCTCGTAATAACGACTTTCTTAAGTCGTAATTACGACTTTTTATCTCGTTATTACGACTTTCTTAAGTCGTAATAACGACTTTTTATCTCGTAATAACGACTTTCTTAAGTCGTAATAACGACTTTTTATCTCGTTATTACGACTTCCTTAAGTCGTAATTACGACTTTTTATTTCGTGATAACGACTTTTTATCTCGTAATAACGACTTTATTAAGTCGTAATTACGACTTTTTATCTCGTTATTTCGACTTTCTTAAGAAAGTTAAAATGAGTATTATCTGCTTATTAGGCACGTTGCAGGGCGGGGGTGGAGGTTTCCCCATCGTTTTCTCAAACATGACTTTTCTGCTGATAGAAAAGTTCATTGCCCCCCCCCCCCCTTTTTTGTTGCAATCTAGCCAAATAAGAGTGATGTGGTAGTTTGATTTAAATCTGGCACGGAAAGAAGTTGCCAATGTATAGTAATTTGGTTATATATAAAATAGACTTTCACGTTGATATTTCGAAAGATTTTGTCTGTGAACGAGGAATGTAAAAGTACATGTTAACAACAATTTAAACCCCTTTTTTGCAAAGAAATACATAATATAGTCTTCATAGGCATTGATAATTGGGGCTTACTGAGTAGCCCGCAAACATTTTTTGTTGGTTTAGTCCCCCCCCCCCTCCCCCTTTAGCTTGCTTTCGACACGCGCTTATGTATCATATATAATATTTTGAAATGATTTCCGAGATGCGCAACACTAATGTCTTCAATTTAGCGGCATATAGATTTAGATTATAAGTGTGTAAACAAACAGGTCCAAATATTGTCAATAATTATTACAGATTGTTATGGAACGCCATCACTGCCTTATAGCATACAACTCTGCATTTATTATGTCAATTTATCATAACGTGATGTGAACGTATCTTTACGTTATGTCAATTTTTTATGAGATGATGAAAAATATCTTAACATCATGCCAATGCTGCATTACATAGAGTAAATACATCCTTTCATTATGTCAGCACTTCATAACTTGAAGTAAAAAAATTAATTATGTGAAGTGATAATGTGTTTACATTGAGTTAAAACTTTATTACGTGAAATGAATGTTTCTTTACATCATTTCATTTCTTTAATATGTGAGGTCAAAATTGCATTACGTCAAGTAAATTGTGTTTTATAATTAAACTTATCATTACATGAAGTCAAAAATCCATTCCTTTCTGAGAGTGTATATTTCTATTATATCAAAGCATTATTACGTGATATGGACTTATCTTTATTTTACGGCGAGAGCATCATGATGTGAGGTGAACACATCTTACCTTCATGTCAGTGCTTTATTACGTGGTGTAAAAAGTGTATAACATAATGTGAACATATCTTTAGATTATATCAACACTTTATTACATTATGTCAAAACTCCATACCGTGATGTGGATATATTATAACGTTATGTCAACTCTTTCTTATGTGATCTAAAAATATCTTTATATTGTGTTAACTCTTTATCATGTTGATTCCAAAAGTGCATTACCTGATGTACAAATACATTTAATTATCTCAGAGCTGTATATCTAGTATATAATGAATGTTTTACAGATTGTTAAGAGGGGGGGGGGGGGTCCTGATTGATTAGGAAGTATAACAGCCCCCCCCTCTCTTTTCCCAGACATAACTTTACTAGAGAAAAAGTAATGTTCATTGAAAGTACAGCCCTACCCCCACTTTTTGTTAAAGTATAGTCCACTGAGGGCAATGTGGTATACAGTATCTGAAAAAAAAAATTAGGACCGATCGAAGTTTGACCCCTCACCCCTCCCCGAAATAGGGTTTTCGGGCTTGGACAATTTTTTTGGGCTTGTCAAGTTTTTTCGGGCAAATTAATATTTTTTTTTCTGGCTGACCTCCCCTTTCAAAAAAGATGCTTTGTCACTGGAATTAGAATTTTTTTCAACCATGCTACGTCACTGGATTTAGTAATTTTTTAAAAATCATTCCAGGGCCAGAATTCTATTACAAAAATCTACCAGTTCTTCAACTAAATCAATTGAATATGCCTTAGTAAGCATGCATGGGCACATATCAGTGGCGGATATGGGAATCTTGAACAAGGAAGGGGGACGGTATATGGTTGGCATAGGCGTCGGAACCGGGGGGGGGGGGGGGGGGGGGGAGTGCTTAGCCCCCACCCCCACTTTTTTTCCTCAGATAGACTTAGTATAGACATTGAACATCGCTGCGTAGGTTAAGCCCCTCCCCAACCCCCACTTTCCACAGACACGTAATTTAGGTTAAAAATAATGTGGAAAGTGGTGTTGTTTGGAAAAAAAAATTGCTAGTGAAGTTCAAACCTAACCCCCCCCCTCTTCTTTTTGCTTGTCAGGATTTTTATGAAGGTATATTAAAAAAAATTCTTACACTTAGCCCCCCCCCCCCAACACTTTCAATTTGCTTCCGATGCCAATGTTTGGAGACCTAGGAGGAAAGCATAGAAGCTCTCAGGCTTTATATAATAGTTTTATAGAAAAAAAAGTTTTCAACTTAATTCAGCTAAACTTAATGTGAAATTAATGCAATGTGCTACAAAGTATAACCAATAAATTTATTAATTTTATGTATATTTTGGTCACTTAAGATGGTAGGGCGGGATTTCTGCCCCCTCCACCTACCCAACCCACCACTGCACGTGTGTTATACGACGTGCTTACACTTTTAAAATAAGGAAAGTTAAAGACTGATAAAAATCTTATGACAATGTTCTTAGTAAGATCAGAAGTTTAAGACTTTTATCAAAACCAAAAAAAAAAGATAAATAAATAAATAGAAATAAAAAGAAAAAAATTTCTGCACGACGCGGACTATTTGTTTTCAGATTAAAGTAAACGCCATTGAATTTCGACTTGACTTTAATGCACAGTCGTAGTGTTAAGGCTTTGCACGTTTCAAGGTTGTCAATCATTTGTCGCTTAAAGTTTTTATTAAAGATGCCATTCCAAATTCGCTGAGAATTTCTTCTACGACAGTTTTCTCTCCCGCCAATTTTAGTTCTTTTCGGAACGCGGAAAATACGTTATGCTCATATAAAGGCCGAGGATACTCGTGTTCGCATAACGTAATAGTGAATCGACATAATGTAGAAGAGTGCGCACAGTATGACATGAGCTTTTCACATAATATCATAAAGAATTGACGTAATGTAATGAAAGGTTGACACAATGTAATTGTTGTTTAATTACATGTCATAAACAGTAAACATAACGAAATGCAAGTTGACAAAATATAATTGTAGTATGTATAAATCTCATAAAGTGTTGACATAATGTAAAGGAAAGTTGACACGATGCAAGGGTAGTGTGGGTTAATGTCATAAATAGTTGACATAATGTAATGGAAGGCTGACATAATGCAATAGTAGTGTGGGTTAATGTCATAAAGAGTTGATATAATGTAAAGGAAGGTTGACACAATGCAATAGTAGTGTGGGGGTAATGTCATAAGGAGCTGACGTAATATAATGGAAGGTTGACATTATATAAATGGTGCCTGTTTTGGAGGGTAACATTTGAAATTGACACCCCAAGGAAAACCATTGTCAACCGACGCGTCAGCGGAGGTTGACAATGGTTTTCCGAGGGGTGTCAATTTCAAATGTTACCCTCCAAAACAGGCACCATTTATTTTATTATACTGAATGTCTTATTGATTTAGGACGTCAGCAAAATAGAAACCGTCGATCGTCTTTACGTTCATGTATAGAAAGCTTTCACACTCACCGGTTCACTAATCTCCTTATCGTTTGTTTGATACTCGAATTAGAGTCATTTATCATATAAAGTTTCAATATTTCTGGCTCGCAAGCATGTTTCCTACACTCGCAAGCATGCCCCCCCCTTAAATCCGCCACTGGTATCGTCTGTCGTTTGTTGTTTTCAAGTAAGCTATATCGGACGCAAGCTTTTATTGACGTCAAGTTAATTCCGGTTCTTTCAAACGCGCAACTGACGTTTTGAGAATTCTACGGTGAACCGTACGCGCATAATTTCCACGCATGTGGCATTACCGTTGTGTTACCCGTTGTCACGTGTGTTGCTAAGGCTCAGGGTAATCGAACGGATTGTTAACTGCGTCTAAACCAATCAGATTTTAGTATTTAACATGAAAGTATAATAAAATGCAATAGTAGTGTGGGTTAATATCATAAAGAGTTGACATAATGTAGTGGAAGGTTGACACAATGCAATAGTAGTGTGAGTAAATGTCATAAAGTGTTGACATAATGTAGTGGAAGGTTGACAGCAATGCAATGTTGTGTTCTGCTATAAGGCAGTGACGGCGTTCCATAGATTGTTGTCATAAATAAATTTAAACTCTAGGGCAACTCTGGTGCAACTGTTTTTGACAATTTTAAAACTAAACTATCATCGCGTTTTTAGCTACACAACACCGTTATACCGGGCACGTTTCCGTTTCTCTCCTAGAAGGATCAAGTTAAAAAATGTTTCAAATGAATAAATAAAAAGTCGTTATTACGACTTAAGAAAGTCATAATAACGGGATAAAAAGTCGTAATAACGAGATAAAAAGTCGTAATTACGACTTAAGAAAGTCGTAATAACGAGATAAAAAGTCGTAATTACGACTTAAGAAAGTCGTAATAACGAGATAATAAGTCGTTATTACGACTTAAGAAAGTCGTAATTACGAGATAAAAAGTCGTTATTACGAGATAAAAGGTCGTTATAACGAGATAAAATGTCGTTATTACGAGATAAAAAGTCGTAATTACGTCTTAAGAAAGTCGTAATAACGAGATAAAAAGTCGTTATTACGACTTAAGAAAGTCGTTATTACGAGATAAAAAGTCGTTATTACGAGATAAAAAGTCGTTATTACGACTCAATTTTTTTTTCTTCATTTTCTAATTTGACCCTTGTAGGCTTTCGTATATTTTAGGTAATATCACAACATTGAATAAAGTTTAACTCCATATTCCACAGATAAAAGGTCTCCATGCATTTAGTTCAAAGATCGTGAAGAGGGAGGGTTGTCATGGCGTCTACCATGTACATTCGAGGTCGTTTTTCCGCTAGTCAGAAAGGCCCGAGAAGTTGCGATTGGACGTTACGGCCTACCGCAGAGCAGTTTAGTTTGATTTAGAACTTTAACATAAAAACATAAGAACTTTAAATGATCACAAAAGAAAAATTATTAAAAAATCACCAAATCTTTAGTATACAAATGAAATGAAAGTTTTTAGCGAAGTCTTTTTGATCGAGTTCCTGGGAAGTACAAAACATACGGACAAACTATAGCAAAAAACGCTGCCACTGTCTACCATCGATATAAGATTATTTATTAGATGAATGATCGTGAGAATACTGTCCGTAAATTACTAATAAATATTCAGAATATCGCTTGTGTGTGCCAGATTGTTTTTGTAGACTCAAGTCAGATACATGTGAGAAATATGGAAGCCCTAGCCCTAACCCTTCAAAATTTATGGGCAAGGTTAACAATTTTTAAAAGTAGGTCAAACTTCAAGGTCAAAGGGTCAACGTTCTTGATATCAAATGAAAGGTCTTGTCCCAAAATATGTATATATGAAGTATAAAAGTCCTGGTACGTACTGTTCAAAAGATATGGCCAAAGTAAAAGTTTGGAATTTTTGTGTAAAAGTGGACTAAATTCCAAAGTCAAGGTCAAAAGGTCAAATTTGGTGGTACCCAAAGAAAGGTCTTGTCACAAGAAATACACATGTGAAATATGAAAGTCATAGCTCCACTAAATCAAAAGTTATGGGCAAATAGACAGACAGACGCGACAAAAACTATATATCCCCGAAATTTCGTTTACGGGGGCATAAAATGTATGTGGGGGTATCGCAGATTTTTTCTGTAATATGTAAATTTTCATTTGGACGCTGCATGCCCCATCCCCGACTTTTGTTGCTGTTCGGTCATACATGGGCAACTTCCAGCAAAATATTATCGCAATATCAGACAAAATGAAGTCATACTTAATACTCTATCCCCAATTTTTTTTTAAGATGCCTATTCAGATACAGAGTAAAAATTTTAAAATATTTTTTCTGTATAATTATCTGTATACAATGTATTGAAAAATGAAACAAGAAGATGTGTAAACAAGGTGAGGTAAATGCCTTACACGGCGAAGGTGAGAATTGAATCTCAATTATAACATGTTTTTTGTAATATTGATGTATACTTTATGTAGAAAATTCACAATTTGCGAAATATTATAAAGAAAAATATTGTTTTTTGTCTGCTGTTCAATGTCTCTCTCAAGAAGTTTTCACTCATATGGAGACGCCACCACTTGCCCGTGGCGAGCTCCAAATTTCGTCCTATACTCGGCACCCATGGCCATTGAGCAGTGAGGAATCTTTTTCGTGCTAACTCCCACTGCTACACAGGACCTCGGATTAACGGTCTCATCAAAAGGACCGGTCTCCACGTCCCACATGAGTATCCGAACCCGCTAGCCTAGTACCCGAGGCCTTCCGAGTGCAAGCACGTGCTCTCGGAAGGCCTCGGGTACTAGGCTACCGAACCCGCAATCAACTCTTTACTTCGGAACTCTTAGAGCATGCAGATGTTCTCACCACTGCGCCACGCAAGTGACATCAAAAGGATTGAATTTTTAAAGTTTTTTCATAAGTATGGAATTCACACACTAAAGAGGACAAAAAAGATCATTTTCTAATACTATAACACAATTTTTTATATTAAGGGATCATCGCTCTATCCCATGGCCTTGGCTCAAGATCACAAAACAGCCACATAGCATCGTTTTTGAAAGTGGGGTGCGCTAGCCAGAGGAATTTTTTTTTACTTACCTGAAAAAGTTGACAAACAAAATTTATAAAAGAACATTTCCCAAAGTCGAAAATCCTATTTCGTGTCTGTGTGTGTGTGTGTGTGTGTGTGTGTGTGTGTGTGTGTGTGTGTGTGTGTGTGTGTGTGTGTGTGTGTGTGTGTGTGTGTGTGTGTGTGTGTGAGGGTGTGTGTGTGTGTGTGTGTGTGTGTGAGGGTGTGTGTGTGTGTGTTGGGGGGGGGGGGGGGGTTAGATGCCAACTTTTTCAATACCAACTTCTTTCAGTACCAATTTTTTAACCTACAATATTACATTTTCCTTATATTACAAAAAGTTGGGGTGACCAGATTTTCAATGAACATTTATTACAGTTTAAGTAATGTTGGGAAAAAAGTGGAGGGCCAGTTCCCACCCCCTGTTGCTACGTGCTGAAAAGATAAAATGTGTCAGATGAGTTGTTTGAAAGAATATGTGGGAACTTGTCAAAGTCGGTAACATACAGATGGGGTTTCCTTATACCCAGCTGCAGAGTATGTCATGGCTTGACAGAGGGCAAATTGTATACAAGTTCAAGGTCACCATCAAACTGTACATTCATTTACTGTCTTTCTACTGCTGAAACATTGCAAAATGATACACCTTAAAAGATTTCTTACATCCTTAGAATATGGCATGACCTTGACTCAGGGTCACTTTGTCCTGACGCACGTTAGAGTGGAAGACCTACTCGTTGCTATGCAATGAGCTCGACTCTAGTTAAGGAGTATTTTTTACTGAGTGGTTCCAGGCGATATTCCAATAATTACAAGGTATTTTATTAGATCGACCCTGTGTAAATTCGGGCTGACGTTGGTTCCCTTTCTCTTTTTGTGTATATATAGTGATTACGTAAAATAATACAATATGTTACCGGCCCCTGTATTTGAATCACGGGTTTCATTGAATTTCTATAAAACATGCGTTTTAATTGGTTGATTAGATTCCACACTCCTGTGGTATCCTTTGCAATTTTGAATTGGAAAGCGTCCAGCAATCAATTAATTCATGCTAAAAAATCGGCTAAACCAATATATCTTATTATGATTTCTAACAATAGACTCTGCACTAGGTATATATTGGTACATTACGTTGTAGATCAGATTCAGGCGCGGATCCAGAAATTATTTCCAGGGGGGGTCCACCCCAGTCAAAAAAAAAATCCAATCCCAAAAATTTCTTGACAAGCAAAAAAAAAAAAAAAAAAAAACTAAACTTGCCCAAACGTCAAAACCCGATTTCGTGGGGGTGGGTGGGGGGGGGGGTTAGTGTGGACTAACAAATCAAATCTTTCACTTTTCACACCATTTCACACATATTTGCGTTTACCAGGGGGGTCAGCGTTTTCCAGGGGGGGTCCATGGTAACTTTTTTCTTGTTTTACTATATACATTTTTTAACCTGGTAAATTCCAGGGGGGGTCCTGACCCCCCCCCCCCGACCCCCCCTCTAGATCCGCGCATGAGATTAATTATTTCATTATCTGAATATTCTGTAGTCTTCCTTTTTATGTCGAAAAACATATAGTCACATTTAAAGGTAATTTAAAATCTATTGAAAACATACATCAATATTAATAAACAGGCATGAAAAAACCCTACTATGATTGCTTAACAATGATAACGTTGCCACTAGAGATGAACATGTGACGCAATTGCATTTAAATGTGTCCGTGTTTGAGGGATCAATAACACATTTTTAGTTATGTTAAGGACATCGGCTTTAAATTGAGTCGAATTTAGTTGTGATAGGTATATATTTAGGAAATAAATAAAAACGAAAGGTAGGTAAAGTAAACATATAGCAAATTTTTATTTTATATAATTCAAGCATCATAAGTACATAATTAGATATTTTCTTAACTTTTCCAAGGTGGCAAAATGAGTAAATTCAATATTACAATAGCTGAAATCGAAGTAAATTTTATTAATTCCTCGAAGTCTTTTTTTTCTATTGCTGTTATTGTTGTCTGTGTGTTTGCTTAGTTTCGATAATTTTTCACTCATATTGAGATGCCATCATTTGCCTTTGAAGTGTTTGTACTTGGTACTCAAAGGTATAATATAAATTTTTACTAGGGTTGAAAATTGACCCAAGCTAGGGTCATTTTTCAATGTTAAATTTTTAGACCATTGATCCATAGTCTGAGCCAAATCGTAGAGTGTATAGATAATAAAACCGGTTTTATTTAAATTCAGTAGGATAAAAAGGTAATCTTGATTTGATATTCTTAACTTTGATTCAGTTTTCTTGTTCTTTAGAATAACAATTTTACATTTATATCACTACTTCCATTCAAAAGTCGACTCGATATATCCCTATGAACTTGAAATAAAAGGCACCACAACGTCTGCCACAAATATTTCATATTTGAACGTTTTACTAGAAGCTATAAACTAACAAATAATTTGTGTAAAAATCGAGATAATTCCAAATCCATCTTTTCCAGCACCAACTTTACTAATTTGTGAAGTAATATCTCGCTATTACCTGCATATATGCTGTTTTAATTACATGTACATATCCAAACTTAATCAAGGGCAGGCTCCGCATACAAACAATTTTTAAACCGAGGACCGCTACTGGAAGATATGTTTAAGCTACAGGGATTTCAGAAACCTAGATCTTTGGTCGCTATATTACCTTTTTAAATTTTACAAATATAACCTTTGTACTGAGCAACAGTTAACGTACTTGTATACTCGAGCTGGTATGCTTATTTCTTTCTGAAATAAGAAAATGTGTGAATCTGAAATATTTGTAAATACTGTATACAGGGTTATTTTCGCCCCGTTTTATTTTCGCCCTTTCACACTTGAAAACAATTTTGCCCTGTTTTAAATTCGCCCAGTTACAATACTGTTTAAGAAATCATGCTGTGTATTTTTAATTCGCCCAGTTTTAAATTCGCCCACCTGTGGGTAGGGCGAAAGGGGCGAAAATAAAACGGGGGCGAAAATTTCCCTGAATACAGTAGACACAAAAAATCTTCATTTGGTTTGAGGGTCCACAAAGCTCATTTTGCCTGAGAACAAAGTCGATAAATAGTTTACCTTTTATTAATTATTTCTTTGAGATGCATGTTTTTGTGCTGTCTTCCGTGACGTAGATTTCTTTACCAGCACTGAGATTAAACAAAGGAACAATTTTTAAAGGTATAATAAATGAATTTTTAACAAAAATCGATTTTGCCTAAGAAAACAAGTAACGTTATTGCTAAACTTCATAGAGGGCATTTAAAACAATTCATACAAGGCTTTGTTCTAAAGTTTATGGAGGTCGATGGTTGCTAAGGCTCGAGATGAGCAGACCAATACCGGGTATTAGTAATCCCATCCCATTGTGGACTGATGTTTAATCAAAGTACTGAAAGAGCTGAAAGCTGGTCTTCAATTTGTCGGCACGGCCAGGTGTGTTATAGGACCGAAAACATCCAAAAATATGAATTCAATGCTTAAATAAACATATTTGAAAATCTTCCTTTCCAGCCATTGAAATTTAACAGGTAAAGTTTGTATAATTATGATTTACAAAAGCCCATCTACGAATAATTTGAATTAACAGTCCAGAATTCATTTAGGACATGACTTCGTTGGTCACAATTTTAATGAAAATAATTTATACCTTCCTGGACATTACCTCATGTTTGGTATGCAGTGTACTTTGAGTGGTTTTGCTGATCAAATCAGGCACGGGGATCTTTTACACATAAACTTTTACAATACAAAGTGCACATCGAAGGTTGACTGATTCTTCCCCATCAAAAAATTAAATCAGGGTTTTCATCTCACCCTTTCTAAATTAAACAGGTACATTTATGAGTATTTGTCACGAGCAAATGCGAAATGAATGGGCTTATTTAATTGTCCAATTTTAAATACGTATTTTCATTTGCATTTTTTCCCCTTTATATAACACTAATGAAAACTAAAGGTACTGTGAACAATGAGCTCACTAAATGATACCCCCTCCTCCCATATGAATATAATGGCATTGTCCATATTTTGCTATGGGAAACCCGAAATATGTGTCGGATCAAAAAGTAAAACTAGAGCTGCTTCGAGCAATGAGCTCACTAAATGATACCCCCCGCCTCCCATGTGAATCTGATGGCAGTCTCCATGTTTTGCTGTGCGAAACCGAAAATTTGTGTCGGATCAAGAAGTAAAATAGGAGGTACACAATGACAATATGTAATAAAGTTTCATCAAATTTCATTCAGTGGTATGAGAGGAGTTGCGGATAAGAGATGGGTACCCCAAAGCGTATCGGACGGACGGACGTACAGACAGACGGACGGACATATCGATTACTATACTTTTCAAGCGGGGATATAAAAATTGCGTCTATAGTCCTATGAAGGCAATTGAAGGTTCAAAGTGGGAGAAAACAGAGAGAATGCAAATCAAATATGCTAGTAAGTAACCGTATAAATAAAGTTCAACGTAATTTCCCAGTGACGTCATAAAGGGTCGACGCGCATTCAATGTATCACATATTTCCCGTTGAGTTTGAAAAATAAAACATTTCAAGCGTTAAAAGTCATAATCAGGCAAACATAAAATATTAATAAATATCATATACCTAGTAGTGTATCAGCCCTGATACAGGCGTTTTGGACTAGGTGAGACAGCTCCTCGGAACTAGGGCTGTCTCGCCCTCAGGGCTGAGATATCGCTGTCTCGCCCTCAAATTTCAATCCATTATTTCTGTTTAATTTGTGTGAATTAAGAGTAAAATTCATATTTAAGTATTAAAGAGAAACATTATCTACCGAAAGATTTAACCAGAATCTATGGTGGCGTATTTCTGCCCCCTATACATGCAAGATAAATTATGTACACATGCAACATCTTTATGTCAACATGCATGCTAATTATGTTGACATGCAAGTTACCAATCTTATAACGCTCGTATCTGACATTGTAGTTGCAGGATGCAAGATAATTATGTAGACATGCGACTTATTTATGCCAACATGCAAGATAATTATGTAGACATGCGACTTATTTATGTCAACATGCAAGATAATTATGTCAAAATGCAACTTCTTGATGTCATTTTCTTTCCTTCCAACAGATAATTATAGTCAGATTTCTAAATTCTGTGAATTTTTGAATGGTCAAATCATTGCTCTTTTTCTATACCTGTGTAACATGTCAGCACATTGTCGGCCCTCTGCCTCAAGGTTTTTACGAGGTTTTTAACAGTAAATGTCTTTCCTGTCCCAGCTTGGCCGGTTTAAATATCAACATATTGTGCCCATTTAGGGCTGTGTTTACACACTTCAATTGATCGGCGTCCATTTTTCCGCCAGATTTTGTTACTTTGTGTATCTCTTGACTTTACATACGATTTCGGAACACCTCTAGGGTTATATGGTGAGAATCCGCTGGGCGTCGCTTCGATCGATGAACACTTCCGTTGCTTTCGATAAATAGGAGCAAGAATCGACACACAATGCGATGTCACCCTTACACGAGTTCGCACAATACGCCGTCACGCAAACACAAAACGCGCTGTCACGCTAACACGAGTTAGCAAAACATGCCGAAACGCTAATACACAACTCGTGACGGCGTGTTGTATGTTAGCCCGACGGCGTTGTGCGAACTGGTGTTAGCAATTCAATTAATAAGGCCAGAAATAAGTTTCAGGACACATGCTGGTGATTAGAAATATGTATCTGTGCTATATTTTTGTCAAAAATTAAGGAAAAGTATGTTTATCACTAAATATTTACATTCGCTGTGTTTTTCTATAGTAAGCCAACTGTGAATTTGATTTGAAAATCATTTTCGTGTATATTCACGCGTAGAAATATACACGGAGAAACGTGCGTTAAGGTGACGTCACAACGATATAGGGCAGAGAGAAATTCAAATATTTAGCATATTTTACTTGCTTCCAAACATGTAAAATGTAAATATAAGGAATGTTTTTCAGTTTAGTGTGAATTATTGGTGTGTGAATCACACACACTTGCACGTAGGCATATTTTTCATGAAGCGCTAGCGCGCTTCATGAAATATGCCTACGTGACAAGTCTGTGTGATTCACACATCAATAACTCACACAAAACTAAAAAACATTCCTTAAATGTATACCTGTAGCCACTATGATATTATATCAAATGGATGGCTCTGCACATATGACGTGATTTACAAATTACAGATACGTCATAATAGCCTTACTGAATAGCCTTTTGTAGAAATAAAATTTTAATTCGCATTAGTTTACTTCGCTTTAGCTGTCGTGTGAACGCAATTTAATTCGCATTATTTTAATTCGCATTAGTTTACTTCCCATTAATTTACTGCGAATTAAACTCTCCGTGTGAACAGGGCATCAATTCAATAGTTTATTCTCTTAAACTGGGGAACAAATACAAAAATGAATATTATGTACAATACAATACAGCATGCGTGAGAAAAATAAAACAAACGATGAAAAATGAGAGTGTCATAAATCAAGCAACCAACTCTCTTAATACTAGACCTAATAGATTTACATAGTTTAACTAGTTGAATTCTATTGTTTTAGATTAAATAATGTTCGACCGGACTCAAAAATTTAGTATTTGTAAACTCTCTTATTAACTATATTAATGAATTTACAAAGGTTATTGATAAAGGATACTTTTTTACATGAAAATAAATTTGAAAACTTGAAAGCACTTGGTCAAGTTGTATATGTTGATGGGATTAACAATTTTCTACTTTCATTTAGAGCTGGACATGACACAATATAGTGGAATTTGTCTCCAATATCATTATTACATAAAGTACATAGTCTTTGGTTTGAGGGTATATTACTCTATCGGCCTATTTCTATGGGTAATTTATGATAACTGGTTCTAAATCTTGCTAATGTAATTTAAGTATTAGTTGACACATTGATATTTAAAAACTGCCTAGATGTAAAATTTTAGTGAACAATTTATAGATATTGCCTTTACTCGATGCATCACAATTTGAATTCCATTTTTGTACGAATTGATCAATGAGTGTTTCCTTAATTATATATATAACAACAATTTTTCATTTTCTACATTTTGAGTCATCCAAACATAATTCAAACCACATTCTTGTAAAATATTTTGTATACATTCATTCCATTTAGAACTACAATGAACATTGTTGTACATTGATGAGCTGTATAAAAATTATTTAAAATATGAAATAATGTTGGTTCTTTACATTTCAACAGTTTAGTCCAGAATTTTATCATTCTCATTTTAATATTTACACTCAGTGGATATCTACCAAGCTCGCCGTAAACCAGATAGTTTGGAGTAGATGTCTGAAGATGAAGTATAAGTTTACAAAATTTTAATTGAATTTCCTCAATAATGTTTATACATTTTCAAATCCCCATATCTCGCTACCATAAAGAAGGATAGGGATAACCATTTTATCAAACATCACATTTTGACAATCGATGGACAAATTCAATTCTCGTGCTTTTTTTTTTTAATTATGGCGTACATAACTTTGGTTGCTCTTTGCACAGTATATTTTCTTGTACCATAAAATGATCAAGTTCTTGAAAGAAACACTCTTAAATATTTAAATTCTTTTACAATTCCAATCTCATTATTATCTTAAGTAATACTACGTTAGAAGATTGTCTGCCCTTACCAAAAATTAAAATTTTTGTTTTATCAACATTCACATGTAGTTCCATTTTTCACAATATTTTTGAAAGCAATTGAGTTGATATTGAAGATCTTCCTTAGTTTCATAGACATTAATACAGTATCATCTGCATAGAGCATAATCATAATTCTTAAGTATACATCTAGCTTTTGTTCAATTTCTTCAGACAGACATTTCAATCCAATAAATTTTTTTATGTCCCCGTAAACGAAGTTTCGGGGGTATATAGTTTCTGTCGTGTCCGTCCGTCTCTCTGTCTCTCTGTCTGTCTCTCTGTCTTTCTGTTTGTCCGCAAAAACTTTAACCTTGCTCATAACTTTTGATTTAGTTGAGCTATGACTTTCTTATTTCATATGTGTATTTCTTGTGACAAGACCTTTCTTTGGGTACCACCAAGTTTGACCTTTTGACCTTGACCTTGGAGTTTGACCCACTTTTACATGAAAATTTTAAACTTTTACTTTGGCCATATCTTTTGAACAGTAGGTACCAGGACATTTATACTTCACATATGTAATGTATGTTGAAAGACCTTTCATTGGATACCAACAATCTTGACCCTTTGACCTTAACCTTGTAGATTTCTGTACTTGTGAAAAAACTTTAACCTTGGCTATAACTTTTGAACGGTAAGATATAGGGCTTTCATACTTTATATATGTAATCCTTGTGAGAAGACCCTTCATTGGATACCAAGCACTTTTACCCTTTGACCTTGACCTTTGAGTTTGACCTACTTTAAAGGTTAAGGCTAGTGCTCTCATACTTTACATATTTCATCCTTGTGACAAGACCTTTCATTTGCTAACCAGAAATTTGACCCTTTGACCTTGACCTTAGAGTTTGACCTACTTCAAAAAAAAATTTAACATTGGTCATAACTTCTGAACGGTTAGGGCTAAGGCTTCTATACTCTACATAAGTATTCTATGTGGCAAGATCTTTCATTGGATACCAATTACCTTGACCTTGGAGATTTTGCACTGATTAAGAAAATTTTAACACTGGCCTACTTTCAAATTTCACAATTGTTTTCCAGTGAGAATACCCTTCTTTTGGAACCATTAAATTTGCATTTTCTTTGCTATGTTGACATACGGGGGCATCAGTGTTTCACAAACACATCTTGTTTCTATTAAGAATTCTTCTAAGTCATTTAGATACAATGCAAAGAGAAAAGGAGACAAATTTTCACCCTGGCGAACTCCATTTTGAGAAGGAAAATATTCAGAAAAATCATTGTTATGAGATATTCTAGATTTACAATCATTATACATGTACATATTAAAAATAACTTTAAAGCATTTTCCCGTTATATGGTATTTGACAAGCTTTTTCCACAATCCTACTCGCCATACTTTATCAAATGCAGCTTTAAAATCAATAAAGGCACAATACAATTTCTTTTTCTTAAGTAATGTCAGTTCTATCAATGTATGAAGTACAAACATGTTATCAATGGTAGAATAATTTGCCCTAAAGCCGCTCTGCTTTTCCTTAATAAAGTCAATATTATCTGCATATGTGGTCATTCTTCTACACATTACAGATGTAAAAACTTTTCCAAGACAACTTAACAATGTTATAGGACGATAGTTTTGTGGATCGGTATAACTACCTCCGAAGGCTCAAGTGAGCTTTTCTGATCAAAATTTGTCCGTCGTCTGTCGTTGTCGTCGTTGTTGTCGTAAACTTTTCACATTTTCATCTTCTTCTCAAGAACCACTGGGCCGATTTCAACCAAACTTGGCACAAAGTATTCTTGGGTGAAGGGGATTCAAGTTTGTTCAAATGAAGGGCCACGCCCTTTTCCAAGGGGAGATAATCATAAATTTGTTAAAAATTAATGGCATTTTTAAAAAATCTTCTTCTCCAGAACCGATGGGCCAGGAAAGATGAAACTCATGTGGAAGCATCCTCAGGTAGTGTAGATTCAAGTTTGTTCAAATCATGACCCCCTGGGCAAGGGTGGGGCCAAAATGGCCGACCCTAGTTTTACATAGGAATATATAGGAAAAATCTTTAAAAATCTTCTTCTCCAGAACCACTGGGCCAGGAAAGATGAAACTCATGTGGAATCATCCTCAGGTAGTGTAAATTCAAGTTTGTTCAAATCATGACCCCCGGAGCAAGGGTGGGGCCAAAATGGCCAACCCAAGTTTTACATAGGAATATATAGGAAAATTTTTTAAAAAATCTTCTTCTCCAGAACCACTGTGCCAGGAAAGATGAAACTCATGTGGAAGCATCCTCAGGTAGTGTAGATTCAAGTTTGTTCAAATCATGACCCCCGGGGCAAGGGTGGGGCCAAAATGGCCGACCCTAGTTTTACATAGGAATACATAGGAATTTTTTTTAAAAATCTTCTTCTCAAGAACCACTTGGACAGGAAAGATGAAACTCATGTGGAATCATCCTCAGGTAGTGTAGATTCAAGTTTATTCAAATCATGACCCCTGGAGCAAGGGTGGGGCCAAAATGGCTGACCCAAGTTTTACATAGGAATATAAAAGAAAAATCTTTAAAAATCTTCTTCTCCAGAACCACTGAGCCAGGAAAGATGACACTCATGTGGAATCATGCTCAGGTAGTGTAGATTCAAGTTTGTTCAAATCATGACCCCCGGGGCAAGGGTGGGGCCAAAATGGCCGACCCAAATTTTACATAGGAATATATAAGAAAAATCTTTAAAAATCTTCTTCTCCAGAACCACTGGGCCAGGAAAGATGAATCTCATGTGGAATCAACTTCAGGTAGTGTAGATTCAAGTTTGTTCAAATCATGACCCCCGTGGCTAGGGTGGGGCCAAAATGGCCGACCCAAGTTTTACATAGGAATATATAGGAAAAATCTTTAAAAATCTTCTTCTCCAGAACCACTGGGCCAGGAAAGATGAGACTCATGTGGAATCATCCTCAGGTAGTGTAGATTCAAGTTTGTTCAAATCATGACCCCCGGGGCAAGGGTGGGGCCAAAATGGCCGACCCAAGTTTTACAAAGGAATATATAGGAAATATCTTTAAAAATCCTTCTGAAGATCCACTGGGCCAGGAAAGATGAAACTCATGTGGAATCATCCTCAGGTAGTGTAGATTCAAGTTTGTTCAAATCATGACCCCCGTGGCTAGGGTGGGGCCAAAATGGCTGACCCAAGTTTTACATAGGGATATATAGGGAAACCTTTTAAAATCTTCTTTTCAAGTACTTTAAAGCTATGATTAGTGATATTTATATGGAATCATCCTCAGGTAGTGTAGATTCTAGTTTGTTCAAATGATGAACGCCTGGAGGGGGGGGGGGGGGAGTAAATTCAAGCCCGATGTGCTCAGGTGAGCGCTGTGGCCCCTGGGCCTCTTGTTTCTTATAGATTGGTTTTATATTTCCAGCTAACCATGCCTCTTGGACAATACCTGTATCAAATACTAGATTAAACAATTTTACATACAGTGACACCATAACGTAAATAGATGACTTAATGTACTCATTTATAACAGTATCAGGTCCCGGAGATTTATTGTTTTTAATTGACTTCACTACATTCAGAATTTCATCTGGGGTAATTGGGTCATTAATAAAGGAACTGTCAGCAAACGATTCCACAATATGATTGTCTAGTTCGTCATCTAAACCTTCTGATTCGTGTTCATTTTTATTAACATTCTTAAAATAATTATAAAAATCTACAATATTTATGTTGTGGTGCTCTTTAGGTCCTTTACCATTTACAATATTCCAATATTCTTTTGGGTTTTTAATATTGCGTTGTAATTTAACTCTATAAAATTTGTATGCTTTATTTAGAGTAGATTTATATTTTCTTTGAGCGTCTTGTAATTGTTGTTTGAAAATATTAGATCCATATAATTTGTATCTACGTTTAGTTTTTCTACAAAATTTCCTTGCCTTGTAGCAATCATCATTAAACTATTGTTTAGTTCTTTTGTTTCTATTTGTATCAAAAGTGCGTGGTAAAAATGTACCAAATGTAGTTTTTGCCGAGGATAGTAATAGATAAGCCGTGCTATTAAACAGAAGATCTACATCGCTTTTATGAATATTATCAGGGTCTGATATTTTGTTGTCTACAGTTTGCTCAATATTCAGCAGTTCTAGTGCACTTATGTTATTACAGAATTCATTCGATTTAGTGGGATCCCACGATTTAATTCTTTCTGGTAAATTTCTTTGTGGCATATTTTGTAATTCATTATAACCTTACCACATGTAATACAATTTAGATGACATGTAAGGGGCATATGAATATCCGAGTACAAACAATATAAATCTAATACTTCAAAATGTCTTACAAATTAAAAAAAATCAGCATTGCATATGAAATAGTCAACAACACTTAATCTTGCAGTTGTAAATTTCCCTCTTTCCTAATCTTTTGGTACTCTACCGTTCATTATATAAACTATTTGCCTTACAAATATTTGGTAGCTGATATCCATAAGCATTTGTCTTTCTATCACTACAATGTATTTTTTTCTTTCAGTTTTTACATTATATGTACCCAATTTGTTAACATCACTTAAATTATCACAATCTTTACTTCATCTAGGGGAATTTCGTATTCAGACAATTCATTTTCTTCAAAATAATCTTTTTTGTCAGACACCATAGCATTAAAATCGCCTGTCATACAAACAAAATCAAAATGATTTATTAAGTTTAAATACTCTAGTTCTATTTCATCAAATGCCTCTGGTGAACTATACAGTGAGCCTTGTGGAGGGATATATACAATACCAAATAAAACATGTATCACTTTTACAATTAAACAAATCACCCTTCACCTTTAACCAAAAAACAAATTTACAGTCAGTTTCTACTGGAGTAATAAATTACAATTATCCCACCTGATCGGACTCGCGCACATACGAGTATGTCTATTTTTAGATAACAATACGTAGTCTTTCAGCTCAACGGTGTCAAGGTCGTCTGTTTTGGTTTCAGTAAAGCATAATGTAATGTGTAATTGAGTTCGTAACGCTTACTTTGTTTAAAACGATAAAATGACAAACAATTTTTCTCAATCACTGATTAGATTTATATTATTTATTAAGTATCCCTGCCTTGGGTATAAATCAAGAAAGAATCAAAAATACAACAAGCTAATTACAGCGAAGGTAAACCTAACTTCTTATAAAATAGATACACAAGTACCAAGGACAGGTCGGCTCTATTCGGGCCCCTAACTCTGGCACTTATGATCTTCCTGACAAATTGTCAGACCCTTGGCTTATGGCTTGCCAAACTATAATATCATACAATTGAACAGCTTCGGCTTTATTCGGGCCACTGATCAACTGTATGAGTCAAGAAGTTTAAACACTAGAAATTATCACCTACTCTCTGCTCAGCTGTAACAGGAATGACGCTGTCTCTCAGTGTCTCTTACTTTTATACTACTGAGACAGTCTATTATAAAGGGGTGTCGGGTTATTCCATTGTGAATCTGATTAGTGTCATCAAAACGTTTGAATTAATAGATCAAAAACATCACATTACCCACGCCTCTGGGTACATTCGTCCCGAATGAAAAAATCTTATCTTTTTGTATGTTTTTATTTTCAATTAAACAATGAAACAAACAACCAAAAGAACCATACTTTGGTTAACACTATCTGTGTTGGACATGATTACGTACTCTTTAATATAAAATAAATTCCTCAACCGTTGGGGTTTTTTTTTCAATATCCACGTGCAATTTCTTTACTGTTCTTACTGAGTTTGTATGTCAATGTAAATCATACTAGTAATCAGTTTCATAATTTTTTAACCAAATTGGAGGTCTTCTGCTTCTAAACTTCGTGTGGGTAACTCTTCATTACCAACAGAACCTATCTCATCAGTACTACCCTGATGCTCATCAATAACTGTATCATTTGCAATTGCTTTCTCATCATTTTTGTCATCAGTCAGAGATTGGTTTTTGTCAAGATTTCTGTCGTCTCTCTGTTCTACAGCATCTGGAGTTTCTCCAAATAATGTTTGATGTCGTTTCAGTCTCATTCTGTCGACGTGTATGACCTGATTTGACCCACGTGCTCCACAATTCACCATGTATGTTACATCAGACATCACCTTAATGACTGTGTAGGGTCCACGCCAATAACTCGTGAATTTCGGCGACTGTCCTGTCTTTGTTCTTGGAAAGTACACATAAACCTCATCATTTTCTTTGAACTTTGCCCAATTCAATTTTCTGTCATGATTATGTTTCTGACGAACCATGGCTTGTTGTGTATTTGTGCGTACCATTTTATGGGCATTTTCAAGTCTTTCTTGCAATACCCAAACCCATTTATTTTGAGGTATTGGTTTAATAGCAGAGGGTACATCATACATGATGTCTAAAGGAGTGCAAACCTCCCTTCCAAGCATTAATGAATTCGGCGAAAAACCAGTGGTTTCATGAATTATGGACCTGTATGCCATCATGACATAAGGTAAATGCTCATCCCAATCCGTGTGATTATCGTTAACAAAATTGCTGAGCATAGTTGTGAGGGTCCGATTGAAACGTTCCACCATACCATCCGATTGGGGATGATATGGCGTTGTGTGTGTCTTTCGAATTCCAAGCAAAGTACACATTTCAGAGAACAGTTTGCTTTCAAACTGCCTACCTTGGTCTGAGTGGATGACTGCTGGTGTACCAAATCGACATATCACCTCCTCTACTATGATCTTTGCAACCGTACTTGCTTCCATATTTGGCATTGCAAAACTTTCTGTCCATTTAGTATAATAGTCTGCAACCACCAGGATGTATTTGTTTCCATTCTTTGTGACTGGTAGCTCTCCTAAAATATCTGTTGCTATTCTCTCAAAAGGATAACCAGAGTGTACTACCTTCATGGGTGCACACTTGGTCACATTGTCACTTTTTCTTTTAGAACAAAGCTCACAACCAGCTATATACTGTCGTACATCACGCTGTAACCCAGGCCAGTAATACCTATTTCGAATTTTAGACAATGTCTTCTTAATACCAAGGTGACCTGAAGTTTTCTCGTCATGGTATTGTCTAAGCACATTACGGCGTTCAGAGTATGGGACTACATACTGATAAAGTGTGTGCTTTGACGGCAATTCTTCCCACTTTCGACAGATAAGATTATCTTTAATGCATAGTCTGTCAAACTGAGGCACCAATGACTTAAGAAAATAGTTTTCTGGTGCCACTTTCTTAGAACCAGGAGAGGAGCCTTCCTCAATCCATTTCCGTAATTTTTGCAGATCATTGTCATTTTTCTGAGCTATCTGTAGTGACTGGCATTGTTCAATCTGGTTACAAATATTAACATCAGACCCCTCTTTTTCACTTGTACTGTGATAACCACATTGCTTACATGGAAGCCTGCTCAATGCATCAGCATTTGTATGTAAACGCCCTGGACGATGTTCAATTCTGAAATTGTAAGTTGATAGTATATCTATCCAACGTGCAAACTGTCCCTCAGGGTTTTTAAATTGCATTAACCACCTGAGAGAACTATGATCTGTCCTTACAAGGAATTCTCGGCATACAAGTAATGTTTGAAATACTTGACAAAATGTGTCACTGCTAAGAGTTCCTTTCTGGTAACACAATAACGACGTTCAGATTTTGACAAGCACCTACTAGCATATGCACAAACTCTTTCCCTGCCATCAATTACCTGCGAAAGCACAGCACCAATGGCTTTATCGCTCGCATCAGTATCTAAGATAAATTCCTTTTCAAAGTCTGGATGTGCAAGAATTGGTTCTGAGGTCAGAATTTGTTTTAGCTTGTCAAATGAAATCTGACATTCTTCTGTCCATTTAAATGGTTTCTCTTTGGACGTGAAGTCATGCAAAGGTTTTGCAATAAGGCAAAATTCTTGACAAACTTTCTATAATAACTACACAGACCAATAAATGATCTTACATCTGTAATATTGGAAGGCGTATTCCAATCTTGAATTGCTTTGGTCTTATCTGGACTTGTAGCTATCCCAGTTGAAGATACAACATGACCCAAAAACTCAACTTGTCTGGCAAAAAGAGTACACTTTTTTGGTTTTAGTTTCAGTCCTGCTTCTTCCAGACGGTCAAACACTCTTGAGAGATTTTCTATCATATCTTCAAAATTCCTTCCAAAGACTATAATGTCGTCAAGATAAATAAGACAGATTTCAAATTGCAAACCGCGCAGCACTGTTTCCATAAAACGTTCAAATGTTGCTGGCGCGTTGCACAGGCCGAATGGCATTACTGTAAACTCATACAAGCCTCGTCTTGTTGTGAAAGCTGTTTTCTGCTTGTCTTGAGAGTCAACGGCCACTTGCCAATACCCTGAACATAAATCTAACGTAGAAAACCAGGTAGCACCACTAAGCTGATCAAGAGAATCATCTATCCTTGGCAAAGGATATGCATCATGCTTCGTAATTTTATTCAGCTTTCTGTAATCTATACAAAATCTGGTGGTACCGTCTTTCTTCCTTACTAATACTATGTTGGACGCCCATGGACTATTTGAAGGCTCAATGATATTTCGTTGTAGCATATCATTAACATGCAAGTCCACCTCCTTTTGCATATGCACAGGTATTCTCCTTGGAGGCTGCTTAATAGGAGGGTTGTCTCCAGTACTAATCTTGTGTTTAATAATGGTGGTTCTACCTAAATCTCGGTCAGACTTTGCAAAAGATGACTGGTAACGTATTAGTAACTGAAGTACAGCTCGCTTGTTCTCCGATGACATCCCTGTACTTGATCTTACATATAAATCTTGCAAATGATCTGGAAGTTCTAAATTTTCTTTACAATCTGCAGTCCTTTTGCTCGTGGTTGCTGTCAAAACATTTTGAACCGAGTTCAATTCAGCAATGAATGTGCCTTTCCTTAAATGTGTTACCTCATTCTGTACGTTCATAAGACGCACTGGCACCTTGCTCTCTTTGTTGCAGGTCACAAGTGTTCTTGCTACTAATGCTCTATCTGAATCATTAAATTGCTTACAGGGTTCTACTAAGCCTACTTCAGAGAATCTGGTATCACTTTGGTTATCCAGGTTATGGACATCGCAATAAGTCAAAACTTCACTCTTTGGCGGTATCCCCAAATGTTCACTCAGTGTTACTCGGAAGCAACCAATTTTTCCCTTGTATTGACAAGCAACTGCCTTGCCTACTTGACCAAAATTCAGCGAACAACTCTCCAGGTCTAGTGAACATTTATGAGCCCTTAGGAAATCTAAACCTAATATTCCGTCAACACTTAAATCAGCAACTACCACAGCATGTTCAAAGACCATACCCTGTATGGAAAACTTCATCTCTTGTGTTCCATACACTTTTAATGGCGTGCCATCTGCTATTAGAATATCTGTACTTAATTGTTTCAGTGGCTTGTTCGACAAAACTTTGGCTATCATGTCCTTAGACACAATGGAAACTGTTGCTCCTGTATCTACCAAGAATTTCAATGATATATCATAAATTCTTACTTCCGTGAAAACACCTGATTCACCAGCTTTATTTATGGCCTCTGAAGCCCCACAGCTAAGTTGTTTAAGATTTCCTCGACTTTTGTCACTAGTATCTGTACTTGAAAATTTACTCGGTCTACTAGTTTGTTTCTGGGTTTGTTTCTGCCCAGATTGAGAGGCCAAGTATTCTCTACACTGCTTTTTCATATGACCTTGCCTGCCACAATAATAACATTTGAATGTTCTGTTTTGCAGTGCATTTGGATCAATCTTGTTAAACTTTGGTCGGAACAACCCTACATTATGTTGCCTATCTTTCAAAGATTGAACTTCCTTTTGCAATGAGGATAGTGCATCTGTGATATCAGTTTTATTTCCTTTTGCGGTATTGATGTCCTTTTCCATCGCCCTGACATATCCTTCATTTTCTTGCATCTTTCGGTCAGCACTCTGAAAAGCCTGTAACTCGACTGCATGGCCGCGCTTGCTTTATCCTAAGCCTCATGTCTGGATCTCGCAATGCATCTATAAACTGCTCTTTTGCTAGTATTTCTTTTAGATCTGCAGTTGCAGTCGGGTTTGCCAAATTGGTCAACCTTCGAATGTCTTGTCCTATCTCTGGCAGAGACTCCACTACTTTCTGTTTTCTCTCACGAAGTTGAGCTCTATAAAGTTCAGTTTGGTTTGAAGGCGCAAACCGCTGCTGAAGTGCTTTACACAACACATCATAGTTTCGTTGATCATTCGATGGCAAATTACCCAAAACACCCTGTGCATTTCCTTTCAGGGACACAGCTAAATACATGCCTTTTTCATTTAATGACCAACCATTTAACTCTGCACAAATCTCAAAGTGAGACCGAAAATCACTACAAGAAGTAGTACCGTCATATGTTGAAGGTTTCACAAAATTTCGTTTTTGGCTGACAATTAGAGACCTACCAGCATTATTTGATTCATCACCAGGCACGTCACTTGCAATCGCATTGTCACCGTTGCGTGTCACAGGTCTACCAATAGGTCTGTCCTGTGTTATTCGACGTCTGTCAGGCTGGTGTGTCATACTATTATAATGTTCCCCTTGGCGTGCCATACCGCTCTGACCTGCCAAATGACCAGCCAAATTTGAATGGTCTGCCAAACGGCTAGCCCCCTCCCTTTGGATTGCCGTCTGATATTCATTCAGTCCGGTCATCACATTTTGGCGAGGCGTATGGTCTGCCAAATGTCTATGACTTGTATGACGTTCAACTAAAGGTGTTGAGTGCCTGTCCCTTGTCAATTCAAATTCTATTCTATTTATTTCCTCTTCGAGGAATGATATATTTCATTTGCAATCAAATCATTCGCCCAAGATCCCATGTCAAACAATATACCCTTGGCATGCAATAAAGTCAAATGTAGAATGTCAAACAATACAAATGGTCAGCAATAAACAAAACAAAGAAGCAAACACCGCTGCCACCAAATAATGTAATGTGTAATTGAGTTCGTAACGCTTACTTTGTTTAAAACGATAAAATGACAAACAATTTTTCTCAATCACTAATTAGATTTATATTATTTATTAAGTATCCCTGCCTTGGGTATAAATCACGAAAGAATCAAAAATACAACAGGCTAATTACAGCGAAGGTAAACCTAACTTCTTATAAAATAGATACACAAGTACCAAGGACAGGTCGGCTCTATTCGGGCCCCTAACCCTGGCACTTATGATCTTCCTGACAAATTGTCAGACCCTTGACTTATGGCTTGCCAAACTATAATATCATACAATTGAACAGCTTCGGCTCTATTCGGGCCACTGATCAACTGTATGAGTCAAGAAGTTTAAACACTAGAAATTATCACCTACTCCCTGCACCGCTGTAACAGGAATGACGCTGTCTCTCAGTGTCTCTTACTTTTATACTATTGAGACAGTCTATTATAAAGGGGTGTCGGGTTATTCCATTGTGAATCTGATAAGGGTCATCAAAACGTTTGAAGTAATAGATCAAAAACATCACACATAACATATCGAAATGGTTCACTAGTTCAGTAAATTCGGGGTAATTCGAAGGTAATTTAGACGTCAGTTTATACCGCATACGTTAATAGAAAGTATTTTAACACTGTATCCGAAGATTTTGTTTTAACATTTTTACCAGGTTGTTTGATAGAATTTTCAAGAGAGTATGTATACAATTTTAACCATGTAAAATGAGCTGTTTTGACTAAAGCATGCCCGTATATCTGATGACATTCATAGACGTCTCAGGCTCGTAAGAAACAATTTCAGTTGAGGGGGGGGGGGGGGGGTCACAGTCATACATTTCCATTTGGGGGCACTATCAACAATCAAAAATTCCTTGACAAGCATAAAAAGGGGGGGGGGCACAAACATATAGTACCTATTATTTTTACAGTGTTATATAGTAACACTAGTACTAAATGATTAATAAGTAATTACCGAAATGTCCATATTTCTGGGGCACGTTTTTTTATATACAAGATATTATAAAATGACATTGTAAAAAAGGGAAACCGGCAGGGGACATGTATTGCTTATGTACAATTCACTGAATGATTGTTTTTCTTGTAAATGTATATTTATAGAATAAATAAATAATTTAAGAATATGCATTTCCCAGTCGAATTCTATTAGATTGACGCAAAAATTGTAATATTGCTTGTTTTGTATTTTAGAATAGACAAAAGAAATCAAGACAGCTCCAAAGCAATCAATTTACAGTTTTGAATGGAAATGGTCACCAAGATGCCGAGAGTGTACATGAAACGTAAACCCTTTGAAAGAAGAAATATTTTGGCAAAATTTCAGAAATTGGTGTATTTGAAAGATGTTAGCAAAACTTTTCATATAACATTCATGAATAAAAACTTGTTTTGGACCAGTGATCTTGAAAATGTCATCCTTGCAGATATACAAGGTAAGACAGTTAACCAAATGTCAGAGGAAATTGTAGATAGTCCTTACGGAGTACACACTGTGAATGAACATGGTGAACTACTGTTCATAGACAAGCATTTCAATATTATCAAATTTTCGAAAGACAACAGAGCAGAAAAAACTCCCGTTAAGCCACCCGGAGGACTCGAACTTTGGTGTCTTTATTGCTCTCTCTCTTCAGGCGATATTCTTGTTGGAATGGGACATCTCCAATTTGATGTGGCTCTCGTGAAACGATATAAAAATTCGGGCGAATTATACACACATAAAGAGAAGAGTCAACGTTTTTACAGACAACCTATTTATATCACAGAAAACAGAAATGGTGATATTGTTGTATCCGACAAAGGCTTTGGTGCAGTTGTTGTGACCGATTTTGCGGGAGAAGAACGATTTTCATACATGGGACATTCTTCAGAATCAGATTTAGATCCACGAGGAGTATGCACGGATCTTATGTCAAACATTATATTTTGTGATGCTAAATCTAAAACAGTACAGATCATAGACAAAGATGGACATTTCCTCTCATTTCTCTTGAAGTATCAAACATGGTTGAATAGCCCTAGTGGACTGTCATACAATGACAAAAACCAAATTCTCTTAGTTGGATCCGAATGGTACAACAGAGTGCTTTTATACAGACTTGATGTACTTGGAGAGGATCAAAAAACGGGTAAATATCCTCAATCCGAAAATATGTGAATAAGAAAATTCCTCTTGAAATCTTAGTCGATAGAGTGATTGGAAGGTCGCAAGTTCCAATTTTGGCGGCGGCTGACCCCATGGACCCAAGTCGATAAAAAATAAGTAGCATCTGTTCCTTTGCCATGCACTCGTCATTTGAAGTGAAAGTTGTGGGACCTTAAAATTCAAGGCCCCGAGTCATGACAGGTGTTGGCACAATAAACATCACTCAATGCTCAATGGCCCTGAGTGCCGAGTAGAGTTTAAAATTTTTAGGTCATATTCAATTTCTCACTCTCACCTATTGCTGTCTGTTTTTCGTCACATTTCTGGGAATGTTGAGATTGTTGATCGAGTTTGACGAGAGATTTTTAGCATTTGCAAGTGTAATGCGCCCTTCTGGTTGCATTGTCCGTATGTTGTGACCTGTAAAGACTGTACACAGAAAGAATATGGTCACAGGGAATTTATTTTACGGAGTTTCAGACAAAAATACAAGTAGATGTGACCGACCTAGAAAAATTCAAGATGGCGCTGATGTGCACCTTGTTTATTATTAGTGTAACGGAAATAGATAACGAAGGGAAGGGGACAGGGCGTTCAGAAAGGACCCTGAGTTCGTAAAACCCCGAGTTCCCAAGAATTCCGAGTGGGCATGTCATGTGATATACTCAAAGTATGTATAAGGCCTCGAGACTCGATAGAGATAGTTACTGATGCAGTAGAGCCAATGTAGAAGTCCGCTACAAGACAGCAGCAGTAGAAGAGAGCCAGCGAAAGGATATTGGTACATGTAAGCCTGTTCATAAGTCATTATTGCATAGCGATGTGCAGAACAGTTTTACCTAATATGTAGCAGTCTACGTGAGCGTTGCATAAGAAGGCAGCCCGTGTATAGCTAGGAGTAACCTGTCGCTTCTGGTAGACGCGACGTGCTGGCGCTTCAGTTGTTTCTTTGGGGGCGCTTCTGGAAGTCGCTCCAGAGTTAGAAGCCCAATTGATTAGGAGGCCCTTTAACTGATTATTTCGTTTATTTTCGTGCTAGGGAAGCACCCGATATCTGTATATTTTGCATATGTAAATAAGTTGTAGTCAACAATCAAATTCCTCAGCAAGTTATCTGAGGGGGCCCTAGACCCTGAGAAAAATCATAAAGTATATGTGTTAGGCAAACACGTTACAGAAATTGGCGCCCAACATGGGGCATGATTTGGTTGCTTGATTGAATTAAAAAACAAAAGTAAACTTCGTATACATGTATTTCTTATGTTTCTTTATTTGTAAAGTTTCGTTGCTTTAAAAAAAATGTCGAGCTTAGATGAGGAAATAGCAAGGTTAGAAGCCGAAATTACACGTTTAGGAAGGAAGACGCTTGAGAATTCTGAAATATCCTCGAGCAATCATGATCAGAGAAGTCTACTCCAGCTAGTATGAGAACTACAACTGCAGCTCGTAGAAGCGACTCTGGAATGATGACCCAAGGTCCTTTAGACCTTTAGAAGATGTTAACCAAACTTCGGCTAGAATCCAGAGTGGAGATCTTCATGAGACATCAAGAATTGACAACTTAGAACAAGAGCCAATTTAAAGAAGCGACACACGTATCGATGCCAGAGAGGACGAACCAGGTGTAACAGTCAGACTACGGCGCTTTCTTGAAAATACTAAGACTAACCAAAACCAAAGGAAGAGAATACTGTAAAGAAGCCATCTAATTATATTAAACCAGCCACGTATGACGGGATTGGGTCATGGCTTGATTATAAATCACACTTTGAGGCGTGCTTTTCATTGAATGGTTAGACTGTTTAAGAAAAAAGCCTTTATTTAGCAGTCTCTCTGAGGGGACAAGCACAGGAAGTGCTTGGGAATTTAAGAAGAGATGATGGAAGGAACTACGATGAAGTGATTAAGGCGCTCGAGGATCGTTTTGCCCCTGCAAACCAAACAGAACTATACAGAGTTCAACTACGAGAACGTAGACAGAAAGTGACCGAGACGCTTCCAGAATTAGGACAGTCGATCCGGAGGCTAACACATCTCACCTATCCTACAGCACCAAACGATGTTCAAGAGACACTTTCTAAGGAACAGTTTATCGGTGCTTTAGTTGATGCAGACATGCGCCTTAGAATCAAACAAGCTAGACCCCAGAGTTTGAATGACGCTATAAGGCTAGCGGTTGAATTAGAAGCCTTTGTCTGAGCTGACTCCAGAAGATCTGAATACAAGTCACATTTGCGTGTAGCTACAGGTACAGATCACGGTAATAGTCAGTGAAAGTCCCAGATAAATACCGAAGAGCTGACCAAAACTCTTAAAGATTTGCAAAGTTCTGTCATGGAACTTAAGACAGAAATGCGTGATATGAAAAGTAAGTCACCTAGCTCAATTAAGGTTCATTAACCCTCTGCTCACTCATATAAATTTTGTCTTTAACTTTTATGATTTTCCAAAGGAAATGTATAAGCTGAATAAAATACAAAAAATTATAGCATGGCTTGCGGGGCAAAATTTGACAAAAAAGGCACTTCAACTTTACAAATTTATAAGGGAATAATAGACATTTGTGTCATTAAGAGTTATCTCTCTTATCAGAGTATCAATATACCTTAACTGGACGGGTCGCAATGACAAGAAGCGACGGCAACCCCCAAGAACAATAAAGTGCTACAATTGTCTTAAAGAAGAACACATAAGTAACATTGTCCATCGAAGCAGCTAAACGAAACAATCTAAAGCACTGGGTCATGGTTCTGCCAAGACGGTTAGAACACAACGTAAGCTGCAACCAGTTACTTACAATAGACCCAGTGAGGCTGGAATGTATCTCTCAGCTAAAATAGAAGAAGACGTAGACACAAAATTGTTGATCGATACAGGAGCGACCGTTACGCTCATTGCAAAGTGAGTCTTCTGTGAAATTCAAAAGTCTCATCAAAATCTTGTTTTAGATAATATGCACCAAGACATAATGTCTGCTGAAGGTAGACCTCTGAAACATTTTGGTAGCTACCTTTAATTTAACCATTGGTTCGAGTAACTTTGTGAGAACAATGGTGGTTGCTGATATAACCGTTGATGGAATCCTAGGTCTGGATTTTATGAATGAACAAAATTGTACGTTGGACGTCTCAAAGAAAGTAATGTCAATAATTAGTGAACATTATTCTTTACTACTTCAAGGTATGCTAGGATGTGATCGGGTGGTGGCTTCAGAGTCGTTCACTATTCCGCGAAGAAGTGAGATGATTACAAGTTGTGATGTATGCGTACTACAGGACAAGAACCTTCCAAGTGGATATGGTGTTGTAGAGCCAAGGAATTGTTTGATAGATTCAAATAAAAGTTTAGTCGACAGAACACTGCTCAGCAATCATAATAAAGTGCCAGAACGAGTCATTAACCTTTTGACCGATGCACAGACGATTTACAAGGGAACTAATATGGGAGAGCTTAGTCCAGTGGCAAAGTTATTAGAAGGAGAAAATAAAGATAGCAGATTTAAGAGACCGTTTCAAAAGAACTGCAGGTCTTAAGTGAAAAGTCAAAAACTTGCTTAAACCAAAAAACAGAAGAATGAAGTAGATAAACTGTTATCCAAATATGCTTTTCTATTTCCTGGTTCAGGTGATGGACTTGGCAGAACAAATGTTGTCAAGCATTGTATCGACACGGGAGACCCACACCCAATAAAACAGCGACCAAGACGGTTACCGGTACACATGAGAGAAGAAGCGGATAGGTTAGTGGACGATCTACTTGAGAGGAATGTAATTGAACCTTTGTCTAGTTCGTGGGCCTCGGGTATCGTTCTAGTTAAGAAGAAAGATGAATCAACTCGATTTTGTATCGATTATAGGCGATTAAATGCCGTTACATTGAAAGATGCTTACCCTCTTCCGAGGATCGATGACATGTTAGATAGTCTAAGTGGTGCTTTGTGGTTCTCAACTCTCGACTTGGCTATGGGATACTGGCAGGTGGAAAAGGAGACCAGTGACAAAAATAAGATTGCTTCTGCCACAAGAAAAAGATTGTATTAATTTAAAGTGATGCCCTTCGGCTTGTGCAATGCCGGAGCGACATTTGAAAGATTGATGGAGACAGTCCTTGCAGGGTTGAATTGGGAAATATGTTTGATTTACTTGGACGATATCATCGTCATTAGTAAGACATTTTAGGGCATAGTAGAGAATCTATGCAAAGTGTTCGACCGATTGGCAACTGCAGGGTTAAAACTGAAGACAAAGAAGTGTTCCTTGTTTTGCAAGTCTGTAGAATATTTTGGACACATAATTTCCGAGAGGGGTATTACTACGGATCCAAAGAAAATTAAGGCGATTAGGGAAAAGACAGTGTCTGCCAATGTGAGTGAGCTACGTTCATTCCTTGGTATATGTAGCTAATACAGAAAGTTTGTGAAAGACTTTGCGAGTATAGCAAAACCCCTTCACAAACAGAGAAAAGCAAATCCTTCGTTTGGAGTGAGGATTGCCAAAGTGCTTTCGAAAAGTTAAAAGCTACACTGACAAGTGCCCCCATCCTTGCCCATCCTGACTTTATTAAGCCGTTCATATTGGACACGGACGCAAGTAACTTTGCGATGGGAGCAGTATTATCGCAATTGCACAATGGTAAAGAACGAGTGATTGCCTACGCCAGCAAGACTTTTACAAAGTCTGAAAGGCAATACTGCGTGACGAGAAAAGAGTTGCTAGCGGCAGTATATTTTACTAAGTATTTTAAGCATTACCTCTACGGACGTAAATTTGTTTTGCGCACGGACCACAGCTCACTGAGATGGCTGACCAACTTTAAAACTCCAGAGGGTCAGGTTTCTCGCTGGCTTGAAGTGCTGTCCACGTATGACATAGAGATCCAACATCGACCAGGAAAGTTGCACCCAAACGCTAACGCACTTAGTCGTTTTCCTTGTAAGCAATGTAGATTCAAAGTAGACTGGGATAAGGAAGAAGAACCCAAAGTAAGAACTGCAACAGTAGACGTCCCAGTTATTCAAGAAACTTATCTCTATAGGGTCCAAAGCGAAGACAAAGAAATTGTTCTTGTAAAACGGTGGATGGATCAGGAAAAGAAACCATCGTTTAGAGAAGTGGCCAGTCAAAGTGCATTTCTACGTTCTCTATGGTCACAGCTAAGTTCACTAGCCATTCAAGACAATTTACTATATCGGAAGACCATGGACAAAGAGACAAAGACGGGAAAAGCTCCAGATGATAGTGCCTATGTCTGAGAGAAGGCATATTATATAAATATTGCATGTAGCTGAGTGTAACATTGAAAATTTTCACCCCAAGAAAACCATTGTCAACCGAGGCGCAGCCGCGGTTGACAATGGTTTTCGAGGGGTGAAAATTTTCAATGTTACACGCAATTACATGCAATATTCATTATATTATACTGAATGTTTTATACAAATACATAATACAGTGAACCGTGCGCGCATAAATTCCGCGCAGTCGCTATTTTTTGTAATACCACCCGTCGTCAAGCAATGTTGACTGTTGCTACGGAGGGCGTGGCTTCATTACTCAGCGGGTAATAGTGTTTTTTATCAAATGTTTCTCGACGAATCAGATTCAAGTAATTTACATGAAAGTATAATATTCTAAAAGAATACCACGACAAGCGTACTGCAGGGCACCTAGGTATGAACAAAACCTTCGCTAAGATAAGTCAATTTTATTGGCCAGGGCTTAACAAAGATGTTCGTCGGTATATAAACGGATGTGACATCTGTGCAAGAAGAAAGCCATCATTTACTAGCCAGAAAGCACCGATACAAATTGTTCAGAATGGATTCCCCATGGATAGATTAGCAACAGATATTATGGGGGAACTACCATTGACAGAATCTGAAAACAGATACATACTGGTAGTTTCAGATTATTTTACTCGCTGGACTGAATGTTTTCCGATGCCAAATATGGAATCAAAAACTGTGGCAAAGGTTCTAGTTGAACAGGTCATAACTAGATTCGGAGTACTCTATACAATACACTCAGATCAAGGCCGTCAATATGAGAGTGATTTGTTCTATTCGGTGTGCGAACTATTGCAAATAGAAAAGACTCGCACTATACCCTACCATCCACAGTCAGATGGTATGGTGGAGACGTTTAATCGAACCCTTGAAGCCATGTTCCTGCATGAACAAAAATCATACAGATTGGGACGAACAGTTGCCGTATGTGATGATGGCGTATAGATCGGCAGAGCATGACACAACTGGCTTTTCTCCGAACTACCTTATGCTTGGCAGAGAAGCAACAACACCTCTAGATCTCATATACGTAATGGAGGTACAGCGAAAGCCAATTCCACACAATAGATGGGCCTGGTTTCTTCAAGAGAGACTGGAAGAAGCACACCGTATTGTGAGGGAAAATACTAAATGGGAGATGATGCGTCAAAAACGCTACCATGACAAGAAGTTACGGTGGTAGAGAATCTCCCCAAGAGATCACGTTAACGTATTCTTTCCTCGCAGACGTATGGGTACTTCGCCGAAGCTGACAAGCTTTTGGCAAGGACCTTTCGAAGTTCTAGAAAAATGTTCAGAATTTACGTACAAAGTATCTTGTGGTAGTAAAGGGTCGCCACAGGTGATACATGTAGACAGAATGAGGTTGGTTAAACCTCAAATTTTGTCTGGTGAGGTAGAACTAAGTGATTCTGGTGATGTCGACCAGAATGAAAGTCTCCCGTTACAACAACATGAGTTAGGCTTTGATAGATAGGGATCGAGTGATCGAACAGAAGCCCCAAAGATCTAGTAGAAGCAGACGGACTCCTGCTTATTTATTAGATTATGTAGTAGATCTTTGCTAGAAAGGTTATTGATGTAATACATGTATATACAGCTTACCTTGTCAACGGAATTGACAATATTTGAATCATTGTAATAAGAAAAATTGTCTATAATATGCCTGTTTGTTTTATTTTCCTATGCAAGCGAGGGCGCTTGAATCTGAGGCGTGGGTAATGTAACGGAAATATATAACTAAGGGAAAGGGACAGGGCGTTCTAAAAGGACCCTGAGTTCGTAAAACCCCGAGTTCCCAAGAATCATAGTATATATAAGGCCTAGAGACTTGATAGAGTAAGTTACTAATGCAGTAGAGCAAATGTAGAAGTCCGCTACAAAACAGCAGCAGTAGAAGAGAGCTAGCGAAGGGATATTGGTACATGTAAACCTGTTCATAAGTCATTATTGCATTGCGATTTGCGATGTGTAGAACAGTTTTACCTAATGTGTAACAGTCTATGTGAGCGTTGCATAAGAAGGCAGTCCGTGTATAGCTAGGAGTAACCTGTCGCTTCTGGTAGAAGCGACGTACTGGTGCTTTAGTTGTAGTGGTAGGCCCTATATTCTTTTTTTTAGAAGAAAAATAAGTTACATCAGGTACCTGTGCAAAATACCTCGTCAAGTCAAACGAGTTAGTGGCGCAAGTGTTTGTATTATTTTTAATTGTGTTTTCACTGTGTTTTCCACTTTAGAAACGTAAAAAATACAGATATGACATTACACACTATTACGCAAGTAGAAAGTTGTGTTAAATGATATAGGATTTCAAGGGGCGTTTTATTTCCGTACCAAAATTAAAAGCATACACTGGACGTCAAACTTTGTGTATTCTCTACTAAATGTACCTACAATGTAAGATGATCTTACCAGGACTGATACTAGTATTTGAAATTGAAAGTATTTAAGAAAGAAATATCAACATTAGTGGGTCCCTCAGCCAAGAGTGGTTTTCAGCTTAAGAAAATTGATGAGATGCTAGAAAATGCTTGTTAAGCAAACGGAATGCTTATGTAATCATGATCATCTAAGTGACGTTAATAACCCTTGCCTTTGTGCGCCGTTTACCCGATTTCCTTTCTTCATCGTTTTATCATTTTCTGAACAAAAGTGTCATCAAGAAATTCGTGATTATAAAATGTTGCTTATTACTAATGAAAAAAAAAAATTAGGAAAGTGACTTTTTCGGACAACCCTCGTCTAATACTCATATTTAAACTAGAGTATACTGTGAGCAGTGATAGAGCTCACTAAATGAGATACCTCCCGCCTCCTATACGATAATAATGGCAAAATCCATATTTTGCTGAAGGCGACCCGAAGGAAATGTCCGATCAAAAAGTAAAATAAGGGGTGCACAATGGCATAATGTATAAAGGAATCGTGAAAGTATCATTTATTTTTTTTCAGTGGCATAGGAGTTGCGGATAAGAGATGGGTATCCTTCAATATTGTAGGAAAAATGGCATTGTCAAAGTTTTGCCATGGGAAACCCGAAATATATACTAGTATTTGATCACTTGTATAAGAAGAGTTGTGGATAAAAGATGGGTACCCACAAGCGTATGGACGGATGTAGACAGCTAGACAGACGGTCAGACATACCAATCACTATATACCCTCCCAATTTCAAGTGGGGTGTATTATAATGCCAGGTTGCCCACGTTGCACAGTGGTCTGCTCTTGAGTCGCAGTGATGAGTTGATCTGGGAGATCGGTCCTTCGTACGAGACCGTATAAACCGAGGTCCCGTGTTGCAGTAGGTGCTGGGTCAAATCTCAAATGTGATAGGTGGAGGAATACGCACCAATTCGATACATTTCTCCGCCGGAAACAGCCTTGTCACTCATTTCGTATTTCGCTCTGCCTCAAGTTCTTCGAAAAGGTTTCTTTATTTGTCTGATTCTTTATTGTGTTTTGCACTATATGTTAGTAGTCTTTGAAAGCACGAACACAGTGTTGGGCGTGCAACAAAGTAACTCGGATTTCAAAAGTATAACATTTGAATGAAATTCAAATAAGATCACATGACTGAATCAGCAAGGTGGTAGAACACCTTTGACGTCCGACATTAATGTGCGAGGTACGAGCCACCTTAGGAGCTTCGATTGATGCTCTGCTGCATCCAACTTCTGTTTCTGGTGCCTTCGTTTTTTTTACCTAATAATTCAGTTTATCCGTTTTTTCAATTGGGTTTGCCATGAAAATTCATGAATTCTATGTGCATTAAATTTGAAGCAATTACAATCTATCTATTTGAAAATTCTATGTTATTGTTTATTAATTTAGCTATTACACATTTATATATGAAATTGAAAGATATTTTATTTTTGTCACAGGTTAAAACAAACAATGAATTCGGAAAAGGGGGGATGAAACCAAAGAAAAGAGTATTTGGAAGGGAAGAGGGGTGGTAATAGTGTAATCGAGATATGTGTAGAAACGAAACTCTTAAAAAGCATGCGAAAGTGTTAAATAAAGCAGACAAAATAATGATAAATTTATGGCCTTGACATTTGACCTAAAAAGAATAGAGGTAAGTGTGAGTTGTGAGTTGTGGTATAAAATTTCATTGGAAAGGCTAAGGGGCTTCTCCAGATATCGCACGGAAACGAAAGTTTATGACCCCCTGACCTTTGACCTATTGACCTGAAAATCAATAGGGATTCTTCTTAGGCCATAGAGAGTTATTGTATAATATTTCATTTCAAAAGCTCAAGGGCTTCTTGAGATATGGCGTGGGAACGACAGCGTTATGCAGAGATAAAACTACAGACGGACGGACAGACCAGCTGATCTGCTGGTAGTTGAACAACTGTCGCCCTGTTAGCCTTTGGGACCTCAACCCCCTGTTGTAGAAAAATCACGGGACTGAATCCCATCTTGCTGTACTATACATATATCATCCTCCTCTGGACTAGAATGAAGTATGTAATGTTCATCTTCATGAGCAATCCTAGATAAAGCATCTGCGACAATAATATCTCTGGCACATTTGTACCTTATCTCAAAGTTGAACTGTTGCATTAATGTCAATCATCTGACATATAATGCACCCTTAAAGGGGACTGTGTAGAGAGGAGCCAGAGCTTTGTGATCACACTTGACATTAAATTGTGTCCCCGTAAATATTGTTAACCATAATGCTAGTGACCATACATGCCAGGCAGTTCAAGTTTAGTTGGTCCATGCGATTTCTGCCAGCGGAAAAACAGTATACCCCCTTGGAACCAAACCTGATCACACAAACCAGTGATTTCACTTGCTGGGAATCCTTTGGTGGTAGAATTTGGTACATCATATATCCAATGCCATGAGAGGAAGTATCCACAGACAGAATGAAGGACAGGTCAAAACTTGGGAAAGCTAAAACAGGGGACTGCAGTACCGGAAGTTTCTGTTTCAGGGTATCCACAGATCGAATATGCTTCGGCATCCACTAGGAAGTAACATCTTTATGCAAGAGTTCATGTAGGGTACCGGTTTCGCAATAGCACCGAAATTCGTTATAAATTTACGAAACCAATTTAAGAGTCCTAAGAATCGTTGAAGTTCTTTAGCTGTCGAAGAGATTGCGTAATCCTGGACAGCTTTCATTCTGTCTGGTGGTGGTCGAATAGCATTCGCTACGAGCAAGCACACATCTTTTTGGTCCTAACTTCAAACCAGCTTCTCGAAATCTTTGAAACACTGTATTAAAATCTAGCTGCTGTCCAAAAGTTGATGAGAAAATGAGACCGTCATCTAGATAGCACAACACAGATATATACGAAAGTCTATGAAACTTCCTATTCATGGGCAGCTGTAGTGTAGCTGGTGACGTACCCATTGGTAGTCGGTTGAATTGGTAAGTACCAAAACAAGTATTAAAGGCAGTAAGCTTGCTGGACGGACTTTCAATGGGGAGTTGGAGAAAACCTTGAGACAAATCTAGACAAGTGATGTAATTGGGGGTATTGTCTGTAAATGATTCTGTCAACTCTTGAAGATCAGGTATGGGGTACTGAAACTCCTTGTCTGTGGTAAGGTAACGAAAGTCAACACAGAAACTGTAAAGTGATAGACTAGCCTTATGAGAACCTGGTGAGAACTCCCGCTCATTTTTATTGCGATTACGTACTAAAGTTACACGACTAGTAATGCGGAGGTCTTACTTATCTGAAACAGGTGAGATGATACCTTGTTTTAACAGTTTATCTAATTGATGTCTTAACCAATCTCTCTTGTCAGGGGTCAGACGAAAAGGGCGTTGTAATTTAGGCACAAAACTGTCTTTCAAGGGAACATTGTGTTCAACTAAATTTGTTTTCCCTACCTGGGGATAACTTTTTGTAATAAAAATTACACGATTTTCAAACAAGCAATCTTTCAAAGACTTCAGTCCAATTGTACTGATGTTATCATTGTCAAATTTGAATTCATCAAAAAATTTCTCAGAATCAATTCACACTGTGCATCGTTACATGATTGCATCATAATTATGCTATCTAAAAAAGTAAATGTAGCTGTTTTGGTACCTTTAGGAGTAACAAAAGTAGCGTCTGTAGCATTCCGCAATTTCACAGAATAGTGTTCTCAACAGTTCCAACACCAATACATTTGTATGATACTACCTTAGATGTGGCAAGGTTATGATGCATACACAAGCCATGAATACCTGGATATAAAAAAGATCCAGAAATGAAACCAAACTCAACAGCCTCAGATTCTGGTTACATAACAATAGCAGTCTTAATCTAGCTTGCTCACAACTTCTGTAGTAAATAACATCAGAACATTTACCAGGCTCTGAAAAATTGAGTGACTTAGCGGACTGGGCTTGAAGGCCGAGATGTTTGCTCCAGAACATGAATAAAAACAACATGCATGTGTTTGTGCAGCCGAGGCACATACAATTTCACCCTAGTGGACATTTGGTAAATAGCGTACAGTGGACAACAGACTTCAGACTTCGGACTTTAAAATAAAGGGGAGCATCTCAAAAAGTAGAATTTATATATCACCTTTACGTTTGGATAATAATATATAAACAAGAAACATATATTGACGCAAGCGTCAAAAATCGGCCGCAAACCAATTAATTGTTCCTTTTATGAAGCAACTAAAGACTGAAATGGTATCTGTTTTAAAATATCTTATATTTATCTGTTAATATATATCCTCGTGACATTAAACGCTTGTGCACGACATTGCATGATTTTCTTAATTATATAATGCATGTTCAGTATTACATATATAATTATGATGTATATATATGTCAACAAACCGTGGCCTGTATAATTAAGAAGCATTTACATTATTAAAAGTTTAAAACTAAAGTTTAATGTAATCTACAACTAGATATGCAGTGCAGTTTCAATTTAATAAAAACGCAAGAAATATGTAGGGCTCCTTGCTCTCTCTTGTTTCTTTGAGTTGTAGCGGGAAAATTTTTGGCACATTGTAAAACGTGCATTATCCTCGTCTGCTAAGGGCAAAATCTTGTAATATTCTGTAGCCTGCTAGGTCTTTTGATGAATTAACATTTAACCATATTTTTGAAAATTTTTATATATGTACATGTGTACACGTCATTTTAAAATGAATACGTACAACAAATCCTGTTTAAATAGAGAAAGTAAAATTGTGCAATATACATAACTCGGTCTTTGCTTTAGACTTTGCCCAACACATGTCATAATTTCTCCGCACCTCAAACATGTCTAAGTTTCTCAATCAGGATTGGATGAAATATTTACCTCATTCTTTATTCAAAAAATTAATCTGATGTTTATTGTGCGTTCTTGTTAAACATTTAGACGCTCTTTTTAATATACTATTATATTAATGTTAAATATTTTTATTTAAATTGTTTTAACTCCGCAGAAACGCACAGCGACTTCAAACTTTCATATCATACAAGTAGAGCTTTTTAAAAAAGCTTACCGTCTTTAGCAACAACCTTAAACAGTAAACTGATCTTCATCTTTCAAGTCGTATTTATTCTTTTAGATTTCTTGATTTCGTATTTCTACATGAGCTTTTTGCTAGCGCTCTCGAGCGCTAGCAACTACGTTAGTCCAAATTCCTTGAATACGCATGCTCGGCCGCCATGGTGGTGCATTCTGGGAAAACTGTGAAAACTACTACAGATAGACCGTACGATAACAATTTCGCTGTATCATGTTGTAGCATGAAATACTGTTCATTTATTGTGTAGCTTACACTTTAAAGATAACTTCATATTTATAATATTTTAAATTCTGGGTTTTTTTTTTTTTTTGCTGATGGGAAAGCCCGAGTCACTATCTGATTGTTCTAAACAATTAATGTCAAGGGAGTTTTTTTTAAATCTAAGCACAACCAAATATAGATTCTAATTTCTGATTGGTTAGTTCAGCCAATATTACAAATTCCAGAAACAGAAGCAAGAATTTACACTAAAAATAACGAATAAATCCACTATTTGTGTTTAAAAAAAATCTGATGTGTATGGCTTTTAACCTAACATATCTTGACAAAGATGACCCAAAGGACCAAGCTACGTCACATGCGTTCCAAACTCTCTGGACTCTTTACACAACATACACTAAATGAGTTATTTTCTATATTCCTTTCAACTCCCATGTATTTTCTTTGCTAAATTGCCAAGATTTAAATTCTCTTCTTTAAATCAGCTCAACATGCAATGTCTCAATCGCCATCTTATTCATATTATATAGAGTCCCCCCCCCCCTGCAGTAAAGGTCATATGTGTTCCGTTGCACCAAAACTCCAATAGGTCCCCCCCCCCTTGTTTCTTTACCTATGTGTCTATAAAATACGCTTCACAAAATAATAATAACTTTATCACTCTCCAGCCTCGATAAAAATTAAAGAATTCGGCAAAATAAATCACTTGATCACGGATCTTCCTTTCTGTGTTTAAAAATTGCTACGGCGCTAGCTCACCTATCTTTTTAAAAGATAAACTTGTTACTGGTATTAGCCTAACAAGGTTGTCGCTCGGTCCTCTCCGTAAACTGACCGAGATCTTTCGGCAAACCCCGAATGATTCCGTTAAACGTTACCTTCTTCAAACAAGAAAGGGGAAAAGAATAAATACAAATTGTAAAGCCACCATGCAATAAAAATCAAATTTATTAGCAACTTGATGAAAATAAAGAGACCTTTTCAGTTATTGCTATTAAAAATATTGTTATTTAGGATTAATTACTGCTGATTTTGCTGTTCGTTTTGTCATTTTTTTAAGATTGGAAATATTGAAAAATTGTTAAGTCGTACGAATATTAGACCATCAGAAAGTTATCTCCCTTGTCTTGAACAGCATTTCAACCAATGAAATAATTGAAAATTTTCTCATCATGCAATTTCTACCAATCACAAAAGAGAGGAAGTGCATAGTCCGAAGACTGTAAAAAACTTCAACTATATAATACCGTCTTCCAAGGAAG